>NC_088408.1:13943152-14010652 GCF_034236695.1 Oncorhynchus nerka
GTGGTCTGGGACACTACATCTCAGTGCAAGAGGTATCGAGGCAGTCCCATCACATCACATCTGGCCATGATTGGGAGTACCATAGGGCTGCGCACAATTGGCCTGGTTTTGGCCGGGGTAGGTCGTCATTGTAAATAAGATTTTGTTCTTAACTGACTTGCCTAGTTAAATAAAGGTTAATAAAATACGAGCCAAAGTGGTCATCCCCTGATCTGTCTCTTAAGTCTAAATGATTGACAGAGAGCTGCCCCCCCCATGCAACATTGTCATGTTTCCATGGCTCCCAGCCCAGAGCTGCTGTGAAAATGGCGAGAGAACAACAGCTCTGTATCTGTCAAACACACAGAAGCTGCTCTTCCTCCCTGCTCTGATCATTCTAAATATATATCTACGTCCTGAACTGACAATATCCCAGTGACTCAACAGCAGTTACCTGTCATGTTGTTGCACCAATATTGACATTGACTGTAATGAATTTAAATTGGCCCCAGCAACTCTTTGCTGAATGGCAGATATTCCCACTCCTGAAAAGCCTCTGGAAATAGAATGTGGATAAACAAGGCAAGCGAGGGGTTAAGGTATTAAGCGTTGTGACAGGCTCGTCAATGTGTGGCTCAGAGAGATTCTAGAGAATGTTACTGGTGTGACAGGCTCGTCAATGTGTGGCTCAGAGAGATTCTAGAGAATGTTACTGGTGTGACAGGCTCGTCAAGGTGTGGCTCAGAGAGATTCTAGAGAATGTTACTGGTGTGACAGGCTCGTCAAGGTGTGGCTCAGAGAGATTCTAGAGAATGTTACTGGTGTGACACGCTCGTCAAGGTGTGGCTCAGAGAGATTCTAGAGAATGTTACTGGTGTGACAGGCTCGTCAAGGTGTGGCTCAGAGAGATTCTAGAGAATGTTACTGGTGTGACAGGCTCGTCAAGGTGTGGCTCAGAGAGATTCTAGAGAATGTTACTGGTGAGACAGGCTCGTCAAGGTGTGGCTCAGAGAGATTCTAGAGAATGTTACTGGTGTGACAGGCTCGTCAAGGTGTGGCTCAGAGAGATTCTAGAGAATGTTACTGGTGAGACAGGCTCGTCAAGGTGTGGCTCAGAGAGATTCTAGAGAATGTTACTGGTGTGATAGTGTTCCCAGTTGGACGTTGTTGAGGTGTCGGTTGTCAAGGGGAGCGGAAGAGAACGTTTTATGTTGCCATGGTGGAAGGCAAGGCACCAGGCAGAGCCACAAAACATTATGTCTGACAGTAAAGTCATCTAATTTTACTGTTGCTATGACAACAAACTCCTTCCATTTAGGGCCTGTGTTATGAGTGACTGTGAGCCATGGCGAGGCGTTGTGAGCAGTGTATCTAGGGTTCTCCTCAAGCTCTAAATAAACTCTTCTACAATGTTTGGTGTGATAGTGTTCCCAGATGACAGAACAAGTTCAGACTTGATTTTGATGAGGAGCTGGAGGGAGGTGCATGAGGAGGTGGAGGGGGGTGCATGAGGAGGTGGTGGGGGGGTAAAGTGCATGAGGAGGTGGAGGGTGGTGCATGAGGAGGTGGAGGGGGTGCATGAGGAGGTGGAGGGGGTGCATGAGGAGGTGGAGGGGGGTGCATGAGGAGGTGGAGGGAGCTGCATGAGGAGGTGGAGGGGGTGCATGAGGAGGTGGAGGGGTGCATGAGGAGGTGGAGGGAGTTGCATGAGGTGGTGGAAGGGTGTGCATGAGGAGGTGGAGGGGGCATGAGGGGGTGGAGGGGGTGCATGAGGTGGTGGAAGGTGGTGCATGAGGTAATGGAGGGGGTGCATGAGGAGGTGGAAGGGGGTGCATGGGGAGGTGGAGGGAGGTGCATGAGGAGGTGGAGGGGGTGCATGAGGAGGTGGAGGGGGTGCATGAGGAGGTGGAGGGAGGTGCATGAGGAGGTGGAGGGGGGTGCATGAGGAGGTGGAGGGGGGTGCATGAGGTGGTGGAAGGTGGTGCATGAGGTGGTGGAGGGGGTGCATGAGGGCACAGGGGTTCCCAAACGTTTTTGTTCCACGACCCCATTTTGATATCTGAAAATTCTTGTGACACCACCCGTGTGAATTCTTTTAAAATGAACAGCCAATGTTTACTTTTTTACTTGGGGCTATGACAGTCAAAAGAGAAAAATTATAACAGTATTTCTTCTCAACTCAACATCACATACTTGTAATATGGGGCAATCAATTGCAAAAAGAGTCTGACATAATCTCTTTTATCTCACCGCCACTAATGAGATGGGTGTGCATGAAGCATGCCGCGTCGGAGCTTCTCAAAGTCAGCGAGCATGGTCGACAGTGGGCGTGGTCGACAGGGGGCGTGGTCGACAGGGGGCGTGGTCGACAGTGCACAGCTCATCTCTGCTGTCACATCTAACCTGGATGGATCTTTAGTTTTAATGCAGACACTGAATCCAGCTTCACATAGATATGAGCTGGTGAAGAGACCATGAGTTTTATGGTGCTTTCAAGACGAGGTCAAAGATGAGGTCAAATCATGAAGTCAATGATCTTCAGGTCAGAAAGTCAGAGCCCCTGTTTCTCTTATTTAACTAGGCAAGTCAGTTAAGAACAAATTCTTATTTACAATGATGTCATAGAAACAGTGGGTTAACTACATTGTTCAGGGGCAGAACGACAGATTTGTTTTACCTTGGCAGCTCAGGGATTTGATCTAGCAACTGTTCAGTTACTGGCCCAACGCTCTAATCACTTGGCTATCTGCCTTCCAAGATGGACTTCTGAATTGAATGACCATTCGACCAGCTTGTTTCTTTCTGAGTTCCCAGTTATCTTGAGTGCACTGCAGTTGGACTGTCTGAGATTTCCTAGTTCCCAGTTGTTTTGAACACGACATTAATTCTCAGAGCGATACGGCATTGATTCTGGAACCAAAACTTCTCCGGTAGTGACCCATGAATGTGTTGTCTGCAGCATCACATGACAGCTGTTTGATTTCACTTACAGGCATGTCAACCAGGATCACAGGCAGACAGACTGGGAAGTTGATCTTAAACACAGGAGGCAGCTCATAATAACGGCCAGATGCAAATGGAATGGTATCAAACACCTGGAAACCATGTGTATGATGTATTTGATATCATTCCACTGATTCGGATCCAGTCATTATCACAAGCCCGTTCTCCCCATTTAAGGTTCCATCAACCTCCTGTGTCCCAAAGTGCTCTTCCAGGCGTTGGAAGTGAGAAGTCATCACTTGTGTGGGACACTTACTGATACTGTTTTCTGTTCTTTTCATTTCATAACATCTATTTTACATACATTGTAAATAACAACAGTTCCTCTTTCCAGTACCCCCCCCCACATAACCACCAGGCCTCGGTGTGAAATTGAACTTTGTCATGCTCTGATCTCATATCTCCACATGGTTTTGATGTAGTTTATAATTGAAGTTACCTGTTACCTGCAGTATATCTCCGGGTTCTGTGCTCAGCACTTTTGCTGCCAGTTGCTCTCCGTGTATCATACAATGGCAGAGGTAGACATATTCATAACTAGAGTGCAGAGGCCTGCCCGCTGCCCGGCTGTGGATTGAGCCTCATCTGTACAAAAGCACACCATTCGATCCCATATGGATTCGGTCTTTCTTCAATATAGCCATGCTCAGGAATCGTGAGACAGAACGATGTCCTTGTGAATAGCATCCCGCAACATGTATAGCGAACAAAATTCAATGTAAGGGCATCTCGGGCCTCACAGCTACCGTCCATTTGGAGAGCAGGGGAGTGTTTGAGTCGTTCAGTCAGAATTCATTATTTACCAGTGTTCTCTGACAAAGGTATTGATGTGATTTTCTGTGCCTCTGCCTTCCCACACATTGTTTTCAACATTTCAATTGCGGCCGGTATTATCAAAGTCTCTGTAATAGTGTGGTTTCACAGCGTAGTGGGCCTAGCCATTCACCCTGGAAATGATTCAAGTGTAGCAGTCAAGTGCGGCCTCTTCCCACCGTCTAAGGGCACTTTCTCGTTCAATTTTACACTTTAGATTTTAATCATTTTCATTCAGAGTTTTACGGTTACAATGATTTTGAGATACGAAGACAATGTTCAAATATTTTTTTTTGGTATATACAGTTGAAGTCGGAAGTTTACATGAACTCGTTTTTCAACCTCTCCACAAATGTCTTGTTAACAAACTATAGTTTTAGTAAGTCAGTTAGGACATCTACTTTGAGCATGACAAACATCATTTTTACAACGATTGTTTACAGACAGGTTAATTCACTCATAAATCACTGTATCACAATTCCAGTGGGTCAGAAGTTTACGTACACTAAGTTGACTGTGCCTTTAAACAGCTTGGAAAATTTCTGAAAATGATGTCATGGCTTTAGAAGTTTCTGATAGGCTAATTGACATAATTTGAGTCAATTGGAGGTGTACATGTGGATCCATTTCAAGGCTTACCTTCAAACTCAGTGCCTCTTTGCTTGACATCATAGGAAAATCAAAAGAAATCAGCCATGTTTGCCACATGCCTGGTTCATCCTAGGGAGCAATTTCCAAATGCCTGAATGTACGACTTTCATCTGTACAAACAATAGTACGCAAGTATAAACACCATGGGACCACGCAGCCGTCATACCTCTCAGGAAGGAGACGCGTTCTGTTTCCTAGAGATGGACGTACTTTGGTGTGAAATGTGAAAATCAATCCCAGAACAACAGCAAAGGACCTTGTGAAGATGCTGGAGGGAACTGGTACAAAAGTATCTATATCCACAGTAAATCGAGCCCTATATCGACATAACCTGAAAGACCGATCAGCAAGGAAGAAGCCACTGCTCCAAAACCACCATAAAAAAGCCAGACTTCAGTTTGCAACTGCACATGGGGACAAAGATCATACTTTTTGGAGAAATGTCCTCTGGTCTGATGAAACAAAAATAGATTTGTTTGGCCATAATGACCATCATGTTTGGATGAAAAATGGGGAGGCTTGCAAGCCGAAGAACACTTTCCCAACCGTGAAGCACGGGGGTGGCAGCATCATGTTGTGGGGGTGCTTTGCTGCAGGAGGGACTGGTGCACATCACAAAATAGATGGCTTCATGAGGGAGGAAAATTATGTGGATATATTGAAACAACATCTCAAGACATCATTCAGGAATTTAAAGCTTGGTAGCAAATGGGTCTTCCAAATGGACAATAACCCCAAGCATACTTCCAAAGTAATGGCTAAAGGGCAACAAATTCAATGTATTGGAGTGGCCACCACAAAGCCCTGATCTCAATCCTATAGAAAATGTGTGGATAAACCTGAAAAAGCATGTACGTGTCAGCGATTGGGTGCAGAGTGAAAGCAGAGTGAAAGTGAAGTCAGGCGCAGGACACAGGTATAGAGTAATCCACCTGAGTTTACTCAAAGAATAAAGCAAAATTCCAAAGTGGTTAGAGTGTTGGACTAGTAACCGGAAGGTTGCAAGTTCAAACCCCCGACCTGACAAGGTACAGATCTGTTGTTCTGCCCCTGAACAGGCACTGTTCCTACGCTGTCATTGAAAATAAGAATTTGTTCTTAACTGACTTGCCTGGTAAAATAAATCAAATAAAAAAGTTAAACAATTTAAAGGCAATGCTACCAAATACTAATTGAGTGTATGGAAACTTCTGACCCACTAGAAATGTGATGAAAGGAATAAAAGCTGACAAATTCTGACATTTCACATTCTTAAAATAAAGTGGTGATCTTAACTGACCTAGAACAGGGAATTTTTACTAGGATTAAATGTCAGGAAAACTGAGTTTAAATGTATTTGGCTAAGATCTATGTAAACTTCCGACTTCAACTATACAGTACACAGTATATACTTTTTTATTTTATTTTGTAAATTCTCCCACGACTCCATTTTCATATCAGGTGACCCCATGTGACCCCATGTGTCGCGGCCCCTAGTTTGGGGTCCGCTATTCTAGCAGCTTGAAAGACAGACGGACAGACAGACAGACAGACAGACAGACAGACAGACAGACAGACAGACAGTATTCAGTATTCACAACCTAAACCTCCTTTCTCTATTATGTGAGACACGTGGACCAAGTGTTTACAAGGGTGAAGAGGTTAATGAACTCCTCAGAGAGACAGTCTATTTACAGGGTGTTAAACTGACTTCAGGTCAGTAAGGTTGGGGCGGCAGGGTAGCCTAGTGGTTAGAGCGTGTGACTAGTAACCGGAAGGTTGCGAGTTCAACCCCCGAGCTGACAAGGTACAAATCTGTCGTTCTGCCCCTGAACAGGCAGTTAACCCACTGTTCCTAGGCCGTCATTGAAAATAAGAATTTGTTCTTAACTGACTTGCCTGGTTAAATAAAGGTAAAATGAAAAGGTTCACATGATTAATAGGGTCTACTGGAGAAAACATTCATAACTACAGACCTTAGAGTCTTTACAAAGTATTTAGTGAATCAGCCAATGAAGGGAGAATAGAATGATGATAACAGTAGGTCTATAGGTCACCCAACTGGGCACACAGTTGTTGAATCAATGTTGTTTCCACGTCATTTTAATGAAATTACATTGAACCAACATGGTATAGACAGACGTTGAATAGACAGTTGTGCCCAGTGAGACTGGTCAAACACTTTGTACGCTATGTAGGGAATAGGATGTCGCACGGGACGCAACCAATGAATATAATAGTAGGAGACATGAGATGTCAACATAACTAAATACAGTAGCAGGTTAGGAGATATTACTCTGAGGAGGGGATGGGAGTTGTATTGCTGTCTGGCTGATGGTTGGGATAAACCCAGGACTGGGGATCCACTGAGGCAAAACTAATCTGGAGGTCTGATGACAATAAGAACAACCTTTATCATTCTCTACACACCACTGAGTCGAGAGAGAGAGAGAGAGAGAGAGAGAGAGAGAGAGAGAGCGAGAGAGAGAGAGAGAGAGAGAGAGAGAGAGAGAGAGAGAGAGAGAGCGAGCGAGGGCGAGAGAGAGAAGGAGAGAGAGAGAGAGAGAAGGAGAGAGAGAGAGAGGAGAGAGAGAGAGAGAAGGAGAGAGAGAGAGAGAGAGAGAGAACGAGCGAGCGAGGGCGAGAGAGAGAAGGAGAGAGGACCAGAGAGTGAGAGAGAGAGAGAGAGAGAGAGAGAGAGAGAACGAGCGAGCGAGGGCGAGAGAGAGAGAAGGAGAGAGGACCAGAGTGAGAGAGAGAGAGAGAGAGAGAGAGAGAGAGAGAGAGAGAGAGAGAGAGAGAGAGAGAACGAGCGAGGACGAGAGAGAGAGAAGGAGAGAGGACCAGAGAGTGAGAGAGCGAGAGAGACGGATTGAGAAAATAATAACCTCCTGTATGTCAACATTGGTGTAGGAAAGGTTGTGGTTTTCTCCAGCTTCAGTCCATGAAATCAGTTTCAGTTTCCATTTCCTGTGTTCCCTTGACGACAAATATCAGGGCTCCACGGGGCACACATGTGAGGCTGAGTTGACCAGTGGCACGGGATAGTCCAGTGTGTGTGTGCGTGCGTGTGTGTGTGTGTATATGAGTTTGTGCCTCTTTGTGCCTCTAGCCCTGCCACAGAGCATAGGGAGATATGAGATGGAGGTCAGGGGTCATGGTGTCTCTCAGAGGGCTGTCGACCCTGTGGCAATATTCTCCTCAGAGCTGCCCAGCAACACACAAACACACACACACACTAAAGACTCGAAACACCAGAAACACAAACACACATACCAAAGACCTGAAAGATCAGCAACACACAAACACACACACCAAAGACCTGAAAGATCAGCAACACACAAACACACACACCAAAGACCTGAAAGATCAGCAACACACAAACACACACACCAAAGACCTGAAAGATCAGCGGCACACAAACACACACACCAAAGACCTGAAAGATCAGCAACACACAAACACACACAACAAAGACCTGAAAGATCAGCAACACACAAACACACACACCAAAGACCTGAAAGATCAGCGGCACACAAACACACACACCAAAGACCTGAAAGATCAGCAACACACAAACACACACAACAAAGACCTGAAAGATCAGCAACACACAAACACACACACCAAAGACCTGAAAGATCAGCGGCACACAAACACACACACCAAAGACCTGAAAGATCAGCGGCACACACACCAGAGACCACAGACCAGAGACAGAGAGCAGTTCTTCATCGCAGTAGTAACTTAATAAACAGAAAAACACCTAATGTACACCAGAGACCACAGACATCACAGGGGGCTGCTGAGAGGAGAGCAGCTCATAATAATGTCCAGAACTGAGCAAATGGAAAGGCATCAAACACCTGGAAACTATGTGTTGATGTTTTTGATATCATTCCACTGATCGCACTCCAGTCAGTACCACGAGCCCCTCCTCCCCAATTAAGGTGCCACCAACCTCCTGTGACAGACACCAGAGACCACAGACACCAGAGACAGAGAGACAGAGATAGAGCGGGAGAGAGTACAAAGACAGAGAGAAAGAGATATAGATCGAGAGAGAGCGAGAGACACAGACAGACACAGAGACAAAGACAGAAAAAGAGACAGAGACAGACACAGAGAAGAGACAGAGAGAGAGAGTGAGAGAGAGAGAGAGATAGAGAGAGAGAGAAACACACAGACAGAGAGAGAGAGAAACACACAGACAGAGAGAGAGAGAGAAACACACAGACAGAGAGAGAGAGAAACACACAGACAGACACAGAGTCAGAGACAGAAAAAGAGACAGAGACAGACACAGAGAGAGAGAGAGAGAGAGACAGAGACAGAGAGAGAGAGAGAGAGAGAGAGAGAGAGAGAGAGAGAGAGAGAGACACAGACAGATGTCCCCGACACAGAGAAGAGACAGAGAGAGAGAGAGAGAGAGAGAGAGAGAGACACAGAGACAGAGAGAGAGAGAGAGAGAGAGAGAGAGAAAGAGACACACAGACAGATGTCCCCGACACAGAGAAGAGACAGAGACAGAGAGAGAGAGAGAGAGAGAGAAAGAGAGACACAGAGACAGAGAGAGAGAGAGAGAGAGAGAGAGAGAGAGAAGAGAGAGAGAAAGAGAGACACACAGACAGAGACAGAGAGAGAGAGAGAGAGAGAGAGAGAGAGAGAGAGAGAGAGAGAGAGAGAGCGAGCGAGAGAAAAAAAAAGATAATTACTTGACATTTTGGAAAGAATTTACAAAAAAACTGAATACCTAACCTCTGTGACCAACACAAAATTAAGGAAAGCTTTGACTATGTACAGACTCAGTGAGCATAGCCTTGCTATTGAGAAAGGCCGCCGTAGGCAGACCTGGCTCTCAAGAGAAGACAGGCTATGTGCCCACTGCCCACAAAATGAGGTGGAAACTGAGCTGCACTTCCTAACCTCCTGCCCAATGTATGACCATATTAGAGACACATATTTCCCTCAGATTACACAGACCCACAAAGAATTAGAAAACAAAACCAATTTTGATAAACTCCCATATCTATTGGGTGAAATACCACAGTTTGCCGTCACAGCAGCAAGATTTGTGACCTGTTGCCACAAGAAAAGAACAAACACCATTGTAAATACAACCCGTATTTGTGTTTATTTATTTCCCCTTTTGAACTTTAGCTATTTTCACAACATTACAACACCGTATATAGACATAATAAGACATTTAAAAAGTCTTTATCCTTTTGGAACTTTTGTGAGTGTAATGTTTACTGTACATTTTCAATTGTTTATTTCACTATTATCTACTTCATTCCTTTGGCAATTGTAACATATTTACTCATAAATAATAATGCCAATAAAGTCATTTGAGATTGAATTTGGCTCCCAAGTGGTGCAGTGGTCTAAAACACTGTGTCTTAGTGCTAAAGGCATCACTACAGTCCCTAGTTCAAATCCAGGCTGTATCACAACTGGCTGTGATTTGGAGTCCCATAGGGTGGTGCCCACAGTTTTGCCAGTGTAGACCAATATTGGAAATAAGAATATGGACTTTCCTAGTTAAATAAAAAATGGAATAGAGGAAGAGCGCAATGATTCTGAGATCTGGGCTGAGATCATAGGGCCCTTCAACTGAATGTTTTCAGACTGTACCATACAAACACACAGATAATGCCTGCCTGCCTGCAAACACATAACAGCATCTTCCAGACATTACTTCCATTTTGACAGTGAGTTCCCTCCTGGCACTCTGTGGCCTTCACAATGCTGACGAGTGTTCAAGTATCAGACTACATTTGATGCATGGCCAATTCAGGAAGTATATTCATTGTGCAAAGCTCTCATTGTACAAATTTAAACCGGAGAGTAGATTGAAGATGAATTAGCGTAACTTTAAGAGTGATGGGTGAAGACAGAGAGAGTGAACTGGATGGGTTTTGTGTGTTTGAGAGCTTTAAAGTGGGAATGTTGGCTTGGGATGCATTGAGTACTGTGTCCTGTATCTAGACAGTAAGGTCTATTTTCTCCCTCTCTCGGTCTTTCTCTCTCACTTATTAAACAGCAGCACAGGCCCTCAGCCATTGGCCAACAGTATGTCCCCGAGACTAAACACCATGGCAACATCCACTGAAAAGGCCGGTAACTTGTTCCAAGGTCCCACCCATTTTAGCTCCCTCTGCTCCTTCCAGCATGTTTAGTTGAGAAAGTATATAGAAATCAAAAAGTCTATATATCTCTCTCTCTTTATCTCTCTCTCTTTTATAACTCTCTGGCTCTGTAACGATGTGCACTGAGAGTCGGGAAGCAAGTTCAGGGAGTGTTTTAATCAAATAAAAAGAACATAAGACAAAACAAGAAAAACTAACAGAACACAGACCAGGAACAATGACGCCTGGGGAAGGAACCAAAGGGAGTGATATACAGTTGAAGTCGGATGTTTACATACACCTTAGCCAAATACATTTAAACTCAGTTGTTCACAATTCCTGACAATTCCTGACATTTAATCCTAGTAAAAATTCCCTGTCTTAGGTCAGTTAGGATCACAACTTTATTTGAAGAATGTGAAATGTCAGAATAATAGTAGAGAGAATGATTTATTTCAGTTCTCATATCTTTCATCACATTCACAGTGGTTCAGAAGTTTACATACACTCAATTCGTATTTGGTAGCGTTGCCTTTAAATTGTTTAACTTGGGTCAAACGTTTTCAGGTAGCTTTCCACAAATTTCCCACAATAAGTTGGGTGAATTTTGGCCCATTCCTCCTGACAGAGCTGGTGTAACTGAGTCAGGTTTGTAGGCCTCCTTGCTCGCACACGCTTTTTCAGTTCTGCCCACAAATCTTCTATAGGATTGAGGTCAGGGATTTGTGATGGCCACTCCAATACCTTGACTTTGTTGCCCTTAAACCATTTTGCCACAACTTTGGAGGTAAGCTTGGGGTCATTGTCCATTTGGAAGAGTAATTTGCAACCAAGCTTTAACTTCCTGACTGATGTCTTGAGATGTTTCTTTAATATATCCACGTAATTTTCTGTTCTCATGATGCCATCTATTTTGTGAAGTGCACCAGTCCCTCCTGCAGCAAAGCAACCCCACAACATGATGCTGCCACCCCCGTGCTTCAAGGTTGGTATGGTGTTCTTCGGCTTGCAAGCATCCTCATTTTTCATCCAAACATAACGATGGTCATTATGGCCAAACAGTTCTATTTTTGTTTCATCAGACCAGAGGACATTTCTCCCAAAAGTACGATCTTTGTCCCCATGTGCAGTTGCAAACCGTAGTCTGGCTTTTTTATGGCGGTTTTGGAGCAGTGGCCTCTTCCTTGCTGAGCAGCCTTTCAGGTTATGTCGATATAGGACCCGATTTACTGTGGATGTAGATACTTTTGTACCTGTTTCCTCCAACATCTTCACAAGGTCCTTTGCTGTTGTTCTGGGATTGTTTTGCACTTTTCACACCAAAGAAGGCTTCTCCTTCCTGAGAGGTATGACGGCTGTGTGGTCCCATGGTCTTTATACTTGCGTAATATTGTTGGTACAGATGAATGTGGTACCTTCAGGCATTTGGAAATTGTTCACACGAATGAACCAGACTTGTGGAAGTCTACAATTTTTTATTCTGAGGTCTTTGCTGATTTCTTTTGATTTTCCCATGATGACAAGCAAAGAGACACTGAGTTTGAAGGTAGGCCTTGAAATACATCCGCAGGTACACCCCCAATTGACTCAGCCTATCAGAAACTTCTAAAGCCATGACATCATTTTCTGGAATTTTCCAAGCTATTTAAAGGCACAGTGAACTTTGTGTATGTGATCTTCTGACCCACTGGAATTGTGATACAGTGAATTATGAGTGAAATAATCCGTCTGTAAACAATTGTTGGAAAAATTACTTGTGTCATGCACAAAGTAGATGTCCTAACCGACTTACCAAAACGATAGTTTGTTTATTAACATGACATTTGTGGAGTGGTTGAAAAACAAGTTTTAATGACTCCAACCTCAGTGTATATAAACCTCCGACTTCAACTGTGAAGATAATCAGGGAAGTGATGGAGACCAGGTGAGTCTGATGACGCGCAGGTGCGCGTAACGATGGTGACAGGTGTGTGCTATAACGAGCTGCCTGGTGACCTATATCTCCTTCTCTTTATATCTCTCTCCCTCTTTATATCTCTCTCCCTCTCTTTATATCTCTCTCCCTCTTTATATCTCTCTCCCTCTCTTTATATCTCTCTCCCTCTCTTTATATCTCTCTCCCTCTCTTTATATCTCTCTCCCTCTTTATATCTCTCTCCCTCTCTTTATATCTCTCTCCCTCTCTTTATATCTCTCTCCCTCTCTTTATATCTCTCTCCCTCTCTTTATATCTCCCTCCCTCTCTTTATATCTCTCTCCCTCTTTATATCTCTCTCCCTCTCTTTATATCTCTCTCCCTCTCTTTATATCTCTCTCCCTCTCTTTATATCTCTCTCCCTCTTTATATCTCTCTCCCTCTTTATATCTCTCTCTCCCTCTTTATATCTCTCTCCCTCTTTATATCTCTCTCCCTCTTTATATCTCTCTCCCTCTCTTTATATCTCTCTCCCTCTCTTTATATCTCTCTCCCTCTCTTTATATCTCTCTCCCTCTTTATATCTCTCTTATATCTCTCTCTCCTCTTTATATCTCTCTCCCTCTTTATATCTCTCTCCTCTCTTTATATCTCTCTCCCTCTCTTTATATCTCTCTCCCTCTCTTTATATCTCTCTCCCTCTTTATATCTCTCTCTCCCTCTTTATATCTCTCTCCCTCTTTATATCTCTCCCTCTCTTTATATCTCTCTCCTCTCTTTATATCTCTCTCCTCTTTATATCTCTCTCCTCTTTATATCTCTCTCCCTCTCTTTATATCTCTCTCCCTCTTTATATCTCTCTCCCTCTCTTTATATCTCTCTCCCTCTTTATATCTCTCTCCCTCTTTATATCTCTCTCCCTCTCTTTTATATCTCTCTCCCTATATCTTTATATCTCTCTCCCTCTTTATATCTCCCTCCCTCTGTTTATATCTCTCTCCATCTTTATATCTCTCTCCCTCTTTATATCTCTCTCCCTCTTTATATCTCTCTCCCTCTTTATATCTCTCTCCCTCTTTATATCTCTCTCCCTCTCTTTATATCTCCCTCCCTCTGTTTATATCTCTCTCCCTCTTTATATCTCCCTCCCTCTGTTTATATCTCTCTCCCTCTTTATATCTCTCTCCTCTTTTATATCTCTCTCCCTCTTTATATCTCTCTCCCTCTTTATATCTCTCTCCCTCTCTTTATATCTCTCTCCCTCTCTTTATATCTCTCTCCCTCTTTATATCTCTCTCCCTCTTTATATCTCTCTCCCTCTCTTTATATCTCTCTCCCTCTTTATATCTCTCTCCCTCTTTATATCTCTCTCCCTCTGTTTATATCTCTCTCCTCTTTATATCTCTCTCCTCTTTATATCTCTCTCCCTCTTTATATCTCTCTCTCTTTATATCTCTCTCCCTCTGTTTATATCTCCCTCCCTCTGTTTATATCTCTCTCCCTCTCTTTATATCTCTCTCTCCCTCTTTATATCTCTCTCCCTCTTTATATCTCTCTCCCTCTCTTTATATCTCTCTCCCTCTTTATATCTCTCTCTCCCTCTTTATATCTCCCTCCCTCTTTATATCTCTCTCCCTCTTTATATCTATCTCCCTCTTTATATCTCTCTCCCTCTTTATATCTCTCTCCCTCTTTATCTCTCTCCCTCTTTATATCTCCCTCCCTCTGTTTATATCTCTCTCCCTCTCTTTATATCTCTCTCCCTCTTTATATCTCTCTCCCTCTTTATATCTCTCTCCCTCTGTTTATATCTCCCTCCCTCTGTTTATATCTCTCTCCCTCTGTTTATATCTCCCTCCCTCTGTTTATATCTCTCTCCCTCTCTTTATATATCTCTCCCTCTCTTTATATCTCTCTCCCTCTTTATATCTCTCTCCCTCTGTTTATATCTCTCTCCCTCTTTATATCTCTCTCCCTCTTTATATCTCTCTCCCTCTTTATATCTCTCTCCCTCTGTTTATATCTCCCTCCCTCTGTTTATATCTCTCTCCCTCTGTTTATATCTCCCTCCCTCTGTTTATATCTCTCTCCCTCTCTTTATATCTCTCTCCCTCTCTTTATATCTCTCTCCCTCTTTATATCTCTCTCCCTCTGTTTATATCTCTCTCCCTCTTTATATCTCTCTCCCTCTTTATATCTCTCTCCCTCTCTTTATATCTCTCTCCCTCTCTTTATATCTCTCTCCCTCTTTATATCTCTCTCCCTCTTTATATCTCTCTCCCTCTGTTTATATCTCTCTCCCTCTTTATATCTCTCTCCCTCTGTTTATATCTCTCTCCCTCTTTATATCTCTCTCCCTCTGTTTATATCTCTCTCCCTCTTTATATCTCCTCCCTCTGTTTATATCTCTCTCCCTCTTTATATCTCCCTCCCTCTGTTTATATCTCTCTCCCTCTTTATATCTCCCTCCCTCTGTTTATATCTCTCTCCCTCTTTATATCTCCCTCCCTCTGTTTATATCTCTCTCCCTCTCTTTATATCTCTCTCCCTCTGTTTATATCTCTCTCCCTCTTTATATCTCCCTCCCTCTGTTTATATCTCTCTCCCTCTTTATATCTCCCTCCCTCTGTTTATATCTCTCTCCCTCTCTTTATATCTCTCTCCCTCTTTATATCTCTCTCCCTCTTTATATCTCTCTCCCTCTTTATATCTCCCTCCCTCTGTTTATATCTCTCTCCCTCTCTTTATATCTCTCTCCCTCTTTATATCTCTCTCCCTCTGTTTATATCTCCCTCCCTCTTTATATCTCTCTCCCTCTCTTTATATCTCTCCCTCTCTTTATATCTCTCTCCCTCTTTATATCTCTCTCCCTCTTTATATCTCTCTCCCTCTTTATATCTCTCTCCCTCTGTTTATATCTCTCTCCCTCTCTTTATATCTCTCTCCCTCTTTATATCTCTCTCCCTCTCTTTATATCTCTCTCCCTCTCTTTATATCTATCTCCCTCTTTATATCTCACTCCCTCTGTTTATATCTCTCTCCCTCTCTTTATATCTCTCTCCCTCTCTTTATATCTCTCTCCCTCTCTTTATATCTCTCTCCCTCTTTATATCTCACTCCCTCTGTTTATATCTCTCTCCCTCTCTTTATATCTCTCTCCCTCTTTATATCTCTCTCCCTCTTTATATCTCTCTCCCTCTTTATATCTCTCTCCCTCTTTATATCTCACTCCCTCTGTTTATATCTCTCTCCCTCTCTTTATATCTCTCTCCCTCTTTATATCTCTCTCCCTCTTTATATCTCTCTTCCTCTTTATATCTCTCTCCCTCTTTATATCTCTCTCCCCTCTTTATATCTCTCTCCCTCTCTTTATATCTCTCTCCCTCTTTATATCTCTCTCCTCTTTATATCTCTCCCCTCTCTTTATATCTCTCTCCCTCTTTATATCTCTCTCCTCTTTTATATCTCTCTCCCTTTATATCTCTCTTTATATCTCTCTCCCTCTTTATATCTCTCTCCCTCTTTATATCTCTCTCCCTCTTTATATCTCTCTCCCTCTCTTTATATCTCTCTCCCTCTCTTTATATCTCTCTCCCTCTTTATATCTCTCTCCCTCTCTTTATATCTCTCTCCCTCTCTTTATATCTCTCTCCCTCTTTATATCTCTCTCCCTCTTTATATCTCTCTCCCTCTTTATATCTCTCTCCCTCTCTTTATATCTCTCTCCCTCTTTATATCTCTCTCCCTCTCTTTATATCTCTCTCCCTCTTTATATCTCTCTCCCTCTTTATATCTCTCTCCCTCTTTATATCTCTCTCCCTCTTTATATCTCTCTCCCTCTTTATATCTCTCTCCCTCTTTATATCTCTCTCCCTCTTTATATCCCTCTCCCT
Organism: Oncorhynchus nerka; assembly: GCF_034236695.1. Lineage (NCBI taxonomy): Eukaryota > Metazoa > Chordata > Actinopteri > Salmoniformes > Salmonidae > Oncorhynchus > Oncorhynchus nerka. The sequence goes on from NC_088408.1 coordinate 13,959,514, forward strand.
CTCTTTATATCTCTCTCCCTCTCTTTATATCTCTCTCCCTCTTTATATCTCTCTCCCTCTTTATATCTCTCTCCCTCTCTTTATATCTCTCTCCCTCTTTATATCTCTCTCCCTCTCTTTATATCTCTCTCCCTCTTTATATCTCTCTCCCTCTCTTTATATCTCTCTCCCTCTCTTTATATCTCTCTCCCTCTCTTTATATCTCTCTCTCCCTCTCTTTACTCTCTCCCTCTCTTTATATCTCTCTCCCTCTCTTTATATCTCTCTCCCTCTTTATATCTCTCTCCCTCTTTATATCTCTCTCCCTCTCTTTATATCTCTCTCCCTCTCTTTATATCTCTCTCCCTCTTTATATCTCTCTCCCCTCTCTTTATATCTCTCTCCTCTTTTATATCTCTCTCCCTCTCTTTATATCTCTCTCCCTCTCTTTATATCTCTCTCCCTCTTTATATCTCTCTCCTCTCTTTATATCTCTCTCCCTCTCTTTATATCTCTCTCCCTCTCTTTATATCTCTCTCCCCTCTTATATCTCTCTCCCTCTTTATATCTCCTCCCTCTGTTTATATCTCTCTCCCTCTTTATATCTCTCTCCCTCTCTTTATATCTCTCTCCCTCTCTTTATATCTCTCTCCCTCTTTATATCTCTCTCCCTCTTTATATCTCTCTCCCTCTTTATATCTCTCTCCCTCTTTATCTCTCTCCCTCTCTTTATATCTCTCTCCCTCTTTATATCTCTCTCCCTCTTTATATCTCTCTCCCTCTCTTTATATCTCTCTCCCTCTCTTTATATCTCTCTCCCTCTGTTTATATCTCCCTCCCTCTGTTTATATCTCTCTCCCTCTTTATATCTCCCTCCCTCTGTTTATATCTCTCTCCTCTTTATATCTCCCTCCCTCTGTTTATATCTCTCTCCTCTTTATATCTCTCTCCCTCTCTTTATATCTCTCTCCCTCTCTTTATATCTCTCTCCCTCTTTATATCTCCCTCCCTCTGTTTATATCTCTCTCCCTCTTTATATCTCTCTCCCTCTCTTTATATCTCTCTCCCTCTCTTTATATCTCTCTCCCTCTTTATATCTCCCTCCCTCTGTTTATATCTCTCTCCCTCTTTATATCTCCCTCCCTCTGTTAGTATCTCTCTCCCTCTTCATATCTCCCTCCCTCTGTTTATATCTCTCTCCCTCTTTATATCTCCCTCCCTCTGTTTATATCTCTCTCCCTCTCTTTATATCTCTCTCCCTCTCTTTATATCTCTCTCCCTCTTTATATCTCCCTCCCTCTGTTTATATCTCTCTCCCTCTTTATATCTCTCTCCCTCTTTATATCTCCGTCCCTCTGTTTATCTCTCTCCCTCTTTATATCTCTCTCCCTCTCTTTATATCTCTCTCCCTCTTTATATCTCTCTCCCTCTCTTTATATCTCCCTCCCTCTGTTTATATCTCTCTCCCTCTTTATATCTCCCTCCCTCTGTTTATATCTCTCTCCCTCTTTATATCTCCCTCCCTCTCTTTATATCTCTCTCCCTCTTTATATCTCTCTCCCTCTTTATATCTCTCTCCCTCTTTATATCTCCCTCCCTCTGTTTATCTCTCTCCCTCTTTATATCTCTCTCCCTCTGTTTATATCTCTCTCCCTCTTTATATCTCCCTCCCTCTGTTTATATCTCTCTCCCTCTTTATATCTCCCTCCCTCTCTTTATATCTCTCTCCCTCTTTATATCTCTCTCCCTCTTTATATCTCTCTCCCTCTTTATATCTCCCTCCCTCTGTTTATCTCTCTCCCTCTTTATATCTCCCTCCCTCTGTTTATATCTCTCTCCCTCTTTATATCTCTCTCCCTCTTTGTATCTCCCTCCCTCTGTTTATCTCTCTCCCTCTTTATAGCTCTCTCCTCTCTTTTTATATCTCTCTCCCTCTTTATATCTCCCTCCCTCTTTATATCTCTCTCCTCTCTTTATATCTCTCTCCCTCTCTTTATATCTCTCTCCTCTTTTATATCTCTCTCCCTCTTTATATCTCTCTCCCTCTCTTTATATCTCTCTCCCTCTTTATATCTCTCTCCCTCTTTATATCTCTCTCCCTCTCTTTATATCTCTCTCCCTCTCTTTATATCTCTCTCCCTCTCTTTATATCTCTCTCCCTCTTTATATCTCTCTCCCTCTTTATATCTCCCTCCCTCTGTTTATATCTCTCTCCCTCTTTATATCTCTCTCCCTCTCTTTATATCTCTCTCCCTCTCTTTATATCTCTCTCCTCTTTTATATCTCTCTCCTCTTTATATCTCTCTCCCTCTCTTTATATCTCTCTCCCTCTCTTTATATCTCTCTCCCTCTTTATATCTCTCTCCCTCTTTATATCTCTCTCCCTCTTTATATCTCTCTCCCTCTTTATATCTCTCTCCCTTTTATATCTCTCTCCCTCTTTTTATCTCTCTCCCTCTTTATATCTCTCTCCCTTTATATCTCTCTCCCTCTTTATATCTCTCTCCCTCTCTTTATATCTCTCTCCCTCTCTTTATATCTCTCTCCCTCTGTTTATATCTCCCTCCCTCTGTTTATATCTCTCTCCCTCTTTATATCTCCCTCCCTCTGTTTATATCTCTCTCCCTCTTTATATCTCCCTCCCTCTGTTTATATCTCTCTCCCTCTTTATATCTCTCTCCCTCTCTTTATATCTCTCTCCCTCTCTTTATATCTCTCTCCCTCTTTATATCTCCCTCCCTCTGTTTATATCTCTCTCCCTCTTTATATCTCTCTCCCTCTTTTATCTCTCTCCTTTCTCTTTATATCTCTCTCCCTCTTTATATCTCCCTCCCTCTGTTTATATCTCTCTCCTCTTTTATATCTCTCTCCTCTTTATATCTCCCTCCCTCTGTTTATATCTCTCTCCCTCTTTATATCTCCCTCCCTCTGTTTATATCTCTCTCCCTCTTTATATCTCCCTCCCTCTGTTTATATCTCTCTCCCTCTTCATATCTCCCTCCCTCTGTTTATATCTCTCTCCTCTTTATATCTCCCTCCCTCTGTTTATATCTCTCTCCCTCTCTTTATATCTCTCTCCCCTCTTTATATCTCTCTCCCTCTCTTTATATATCTCTCCCTCTTTATATCTCTCTCCCTCTCTTTATATCTCCCTCCCTCTGTTTATATCTCTCTCCCTCTTTATATCACCCTCCCTCTGTTTATCTCTCTCCCTCTCTTTATATCTCTCTCCCTCTTTATATCTCTCTCCCTCTTTATATCTCTCTCCCTCTCTTTATATCTCTCTCCCTCTCTTTATATCTCTCTCCCTCTGTTTATATCTCCCTCCCTCTGTTTATATCTCCCTCCCTCTGTTTATATCTCTCTCCCTCTTCATATCTCCCTCCCTCTGTTTATATCTCTCTCCCTCTTTATATCTCCCTCCCTCTGTTTATATCTCTCTCCCTCTTCATATCTCCCTCCCTCTGTTTATATCTCTCTCCCTCTTTATATCTCCCTCCCTCTGTTTATATCTCTCTCCCTCTCTTTATATCTCTCTCCCTCTCTTTATATCTCTCTCCCTCTTTATATCTCCCTCCCTCTGTTTATATCTCTCTCCCTCTTTATATCTCTCTCCCTCTTTATATCTCCCTCCCTCTGTTTATCTCTCTCCCTCTTTATATCTCTCTCCCTCTGTTTATATCTCTCTCCCTCTGTTTATATCTCTCTCCCTCTTTATATCTCTCTCCCTCTCTTTATATCTCTCTCCCTCTCTTTATATCTCTCTCCCTCTCTTTATATCTCTCCCTCTCTTTATATCTCTCTCCCTCTCTTTATATCCCTCTCCCTCTTTATATCTCTCTCCCTCTCTTTATATCTCTCTCCCTCTCTTTATATCTCTCTCCCTCTTTATATCTCCCTCCCTCTGTTTATATCTCTCTCCCTCTTTATATCTCTCTCCCTCTTTATATCTCCCTCCCTCTGTTTATATCTCTCTCCCTCTTTATATCTCTCTCCCTCTGTTTATATCTCTCTCCCTCTTTATATCTCTCTCCCTCTCTTTATATCTCTCTCCCTCTTTATATCTCTCTCCCTCTCTTTATATCTCTCTCCCTCTTTATATCTCTCTCCCTCTTTATATCTCTCTCCCTCTGTTTATATCTCTCTCCCTCTTTATATCTCTCTCCCTCTCTTTATATCTCTCCCTCTCTTTATATCTCTCTCCCTCTGTTTATATCTCTCTCCCTCTTTATATCTCTCTCCCTCTCTTTATATCTCTCTCCCTCTCTTTATATCTCTCTCCCTCTTTATATCTCTCTCCCTCTCTTTATATCTCTCTCCCTCTTTATATCTCTCTCCTCTTTATATCTCTCTCCCTCTGTTTATATCTCTCTCCCTCTTTATATCTCTCTCCTCTCTTTATATCTCTCCCCTCTTTTATATCTCTCTCCCTCTGTTTATATCTCTCTCCCTCTTTATATCTCTTTCCCTCTCTTTATATCTCTCTCCCTCTGTTTATATCTCTCTCCCTCTTTATATCTCTCTCCCTCTCTTTATATCTCTCTCCCTCTTTATATCTCTCCCCTCTCTTTATATCTCTCTCCCTCTGTTTATATCTCTCTCCCTCTTTATATCTCTCTCTCCTCTTTATATCTCTCTCCCTCTTTATATCTCTCTCCCTCTTTTATATCTCTCCCCTCTCTTTATATCTCTCTCCCTCTTTATATCTCTCTCCTCTTTATATCTCTCTCCCTCTTTATATCTCTCTCCCTCTTTATATCTCTCTCCCTCTCTTTATATCTCTCTCCTCTCTTTATATCTCTCTCCCTCTGTTTATATCTCTCTCCTCTTTTATATCTCTCTCCTCTCTTTATATCTCTCTCCCTCTGTTTATATCTCTCTCCCTCTTTTTATCTCTCTCCCTCTTTATATCTCTCTCCCTCTCTTTATATCTCTCTCCCTCTTTATATCTCTCTCCCTCTTTATATCTCTCTCCCTCTTTATATCTCTCTCCCTCTCTTTATATCTCTCTCCCTCTTTATATCTCTCTCCCTCTTTATATCTCTCTCCCTCTTTATATCTCTCTCCCTCTTTATATCTCTCTCCCTCTTTATATCTCTCTCCCTCTTTATATCTCTCTCCCTCTTTATATCTCTCTCCCTCTTTATATCTCTCTCCCTCTTTATATCTCTCTCCCTCTTTATATCTCTCTCCCTCTCTTTATCTCTCTCCATCTCCCTCTTTATATCTCTGTCTCTTATTCCTTTTCTCTCGCACCCTTCTCTCTTTTTCTCTCCTCTCTCCCTCGCTCCTCTCTCACTCTAATCATCAGCGAGCGAGGGGAAAATATCCTTGGGTCATTAGCAGCATTTCAAAGTCACAGTGTCCTCCAGCATATGCTGTTTGACAGGCCCTGCCAAAAGAATTAGAGTGAGGAATGATGGTGCCATTATTAGATGTGGAGCTCAGGGAAGAGTGCTTGATCCAAGGGATGGTGGGTTTGAGAGAAGGAGAGGAGAGTATTTAGCATTTAATAGGATACCCATTAGTTCTTACCAAGGCAGCAGCTACTCTTCCTGGGGTGCAAACAGGTATAAAACAATTCCATCACAAAATGTACAATAATATAATATTACAATGTTTGTGTGTGTAGAGTGTGTGTGTAGTGTGTGTAGAGTGTAGAGTGTGTGTAGAGTGTGTGTGTAGACTGCGTGTGTAGAGTGTGTGTGTAGAGTGTGTGTAGAGTGCGTGTGTAGACTGCGTGTGTAGAGTGCGTGTGTAGAATGTGTGTGTGTAGAGTGTGTGTGTAGAGTGTGTGTGTAAAGTGTGTGTGTAGAGTGTGTGTAGTGTGTGTGTGTAGAGTGTGTGAGTAGAGTGTTTGTAGAGTGTGTGTGTAGAGTGTGTGTGTAGAGTGTGTGTAGAGTGCGTGTGTAGACTGCGTGTGTAGAGTGCGTGTGTAGAGTGTGTGTGTGTAGAGTGTGTGTGTAGAGTGTGTGTAGAATGTGTGTGTGTAGAGTGTGTGTGTAGAGTGTGTGTGTAGAGTGCGTGTGTAGAGTGTGTGTGTAGAGTGTGTGTGTGTAGAATGTGTGTGTGTAGAATGTGTGTGTGTAGAGTGTGTGTGTAGAGTGTGTGTGTATAGTGTGTGTGTAGAGTGTGTGTAGTGTGTGTGTGTAGAGTGTGTGTGTAGAGTGTGTGTAGAGTGCGTGTGTAGACTGCGTGTGTAGAGTGCGTGTGTAGAGTGTGTGTGTGTAGAGTGTGTGTGTAGAGTGTGTGTGTGTGTAGAGTGTGTGTGTAGAGTGTGTGTGTGTAGAGTGCGTGTGTAGAGTGTGTGTGTGTAGAGTGTGTGTGTAGAGTGTCTGTGTGTAGAGTGTGTGTGTAGACTGTGTGTGTAGAGTGTGTGTGTAGAGTGTGTGTGTAGAGTGTGTGTGTGTAGAGTGCGTGTGTAGAGTGCGTGTGTAGAGTGTGTGTGTGTGTGTGTGTAGAATGTGTGTGTAGAGTGTGTGTTTGTAGAGTGTGTGTGTGTAGAGTGTGTGTGTAGAGTGTGTGTGTGTAGAGTGTGTGTGTAGAGTGTGTGTGTGTGTAGAGTGTGTGTGTAGAGTGCGTGTGTAGAGTGCGTGTGCAGAGTGCGTGTGTAGAGTGCGTGTGTAGAGTGTGTGTGTAGAGTGTGTGTGTGTGTAGAGTGCGTGTGTAGAGTGCGTGTGCAGAGTGCGTGTGCAGAGTGCGTGTGTAGAGTGTGTGTGTAGAGTGTGTGTGTGTGTAGAGTGCGTGTCTAGAGTGTGTGTGTGTAGAGTGTGTGTGTAGAGTGTCTGTGTGTAGAGTGTGTGTGTAGAGTGTGTGTGTAGAGTGTGTGTGTAGAGTGTGTGTGTAGAGTGTGTGTGTGTAGAGTGCGTGTGTAGAGTGTGTGTGTGTGTGTAGAATGTGTGTGTAGAGTGTGTGTAGAGTGTAGAGTGTGTGTGTGTAGAGTGTGTGTGTGTAGAGTGTGTGTGTGTAGAGTGTGTGTGTAGAGTGTGTGTGTAGAGTGTGTGTGTGTAGAGTGCGTGTGTAGAGTGTGTGTGTGTAGAGTGTGTGTGTAGAGTGCGTGTGCAGAGTGCGTGTGTAGAGTGCGTGTGTAGAGTGCGTGTGTAGAGTGTGTGTGTAGAGTGTGTGTGTGTAGAGTGTGTATGTGTAGAGTGCGTGTGTAGAGTGGGTGTGCAGAGTGCGTGTGTAGAGTGCGTGTGTAGAGTGCGTGTGTAGAGTGCGTGTGTAGAGTGTGTGTGTGTGTGTAGAGTGCGTGTGTATAGTGTGTGTGTGTAGAGTGTGTGTGTAGAGTGCGTGTGTAGAGTGCGTGTGCAGAGTGCGTGTGTAGAGTGTGTGTGTAGAGTGTGTGTGTAGAGTGTGTGTGTGTAGAGTGCGTGTGTAGTGTGTGTGTGTGTGTAGAATGTGTGTGTAGAGTGTGTGTAGAGTGTGTGTTTGTAGAGTGTGTGTGTGTAGAGTGTGTGTGTAGAGTGTGTGTGTGTGTAGAGTGTGTGTGTAGAGTGCGTGTGTAGAGTGCGTGTGCAGAGTGCGTGTGTAGAGTGCGTGTGTAGAGTGCGTGTGTAGAGTGTGTGTGTAGAGTGTGTGTGTAGAGTGTGTGTGTGTAGAGTGCGTGTGTAGAGTGCGTGTGCAGAGTGTGTGTGTAGAGTGCGTGTGTAGAGTGTGTGTGTAGAGTGTGTGTGTAGAGTGTGTGTGTGTAGAGTGCGTGTGTGTAGAGTGCGTGTGTAGAGTGTGTGTGTAGAGTGTGTGTGTGTAGAATGTGTGTGTAGAGTGTGTGTAGAGTTTGTGTTTGTAGAGTGTGTGTGTGTAGAGTGTGTGTGTGTAGAGTGTGTGTGTGTAGAGTGTGTGTGTAGTGTGTGTGTAGAGTGTGTGTGTGTAGAGTGCGTGTGTAGAGTGTGTGTGTGTGTAGAGTGCGTGTGTAGAGTGCGTGTGTAGAGTGCGTGTGTAGAGTGCGTGTGTAGAGTGTGTGTGTAGAGTGTGTGTGTACAGTGTGTGTGTAGAGTGTGTGTGTAGAGTGCGTGTGTAGAGTGTGTGTGTAGAGTGCGTGTGTAGAGTGTGTGTGTAGAGTGTGTGTGTGTAGAGTGTGTGTGTAGAGTGTGTGTAGAGTGTGTGTGTAGAGTGTGTGTGTGTAGAATGTGTGTGTAGAGTGTGTGTAGAGTGTGTGTTTGTAGAGTGTGTGTGTGTAGAGTGTGTGTGTAGAGTGTGTGTGTGTGTAGAGTGTGTGTGTAGAGTGCGTGTGTAGAGTGCGTGTGCAGAGTGCGTGTGTAGAGTGCGTGTGTAGAGTGCGTGTGTAGAGTGTGTGTGTAGAGTGTGTGTGTAGAGTGTGTGTGTGTAGAGTGCGTGTGTAGAGTGCGTGTGCAGAGTGTGTGTGTAGAGTGCGTGTGTAGAGTGTGTGTGTAGAGTGTGTGTGTAGAGTGCGTGTGTGTAGAGTGCGTGTGTGTAGAGTGCGTGTGTAGAGTGTGTGTGTAGAGTGTGTGTGTGTAGAATGTGTGTGTAGAGTGTGTGTAGAGTTTGTGTTTGTAGAGTGTGTGTGTGTAGAGTGTGTGTGTGTAGAGTGTGTGTGTAGTGTGTGTGTAGAGTGTGTGTGTGTAGAGTGCGTGTGTAGAGTGTGTGTGTGTGTAGAGTGCGTGTGTAGAGTGCGTGTGTAGAGTGCGTGTGTAGAGTGCGTGTGTAGAGTGTGTGTGTAGAGTGTGTGTGTACAGTGTGTGTGTAGAGTGTGTGTGTAGAGTGCGTGTGTAGAGTGTGTGTGTGTAGAGTGCGTGTGTAGAGTGCGTGTGTAGAGTGTGTGTGTGTAGAGTGCGTGTGTAGAGTGTGTGTGTAGAGTGTGTGTGTGTAGAGTGTGTGTGTGTAGAGTGTGTGTGTGTAGAATGTGTGTGTAGAGTGTGTGTAGAGTTTGTGTTTGTAGAGTGTGTGTGTGTAGAGTGTGTGTGTGTAGAGTGTGTGTGTAGTGTGTGTGTAGAGTGTGTGTGTGTAGAGTGCGTGTGTAGAGTGTGTGTGTGTGTGTAGAGTGCGTGTGTAGAGTGCGTGTGTAGAGTGCGTGTGTAGAGTGTGTGTGTAGAGTGTGTGTGTAGAGTGTGTGTGTAGAGTGTGTGTGTAGAGTGTGTGTGTAGAGTGTGTGAGTGTGTGTGTGTAGAGTGCGTGTGTAGAGTGCGTGTGTAGAGTGTGTGTGTGTAGAGTGCGTGTGTAGAGTGTGTGTGTGTAGAGTGCGTGTGTAGAGTGTGTGTGTAGAGTGTGTGTGTGTAGAGTGCGTGTGTAGAGTGTGTGTGTAGAGTGTGTGTGTAGAGTGTGTGTGTAGAGTGTGTGTAGAGTGTGTGTGTAGTGTGTGTGTGTAGAGTGTGTGTGTGTAGAGTGCGTGTGTAGAGTGTGTGTGTAGAGTGCGTGTGTGTAGAGTGCGTGTGTAGAGTGTGTGTGTAGAGTGTGTGTGTAGAGTGCGTGTGTAGAGTGTGTGTGTAGAGTGTGTGTGTAGAGTGCGTGTGTAGAGTGTGTGTGTAGAGTGTGTGTGTGTAGAGTGCGTGTGTAGAGTGCGTGTGTAGAGTGTGTGTGTGTAGAGTGCGTGTGTAGAGTGTGTGTGTGTAGAGTGCGTGTGTAGAGTGTGTGTGTGTAGAGTGCGTGTGTAGAGTGTGTGTGTGTAGAGTGTGTGTGTAGAGTGTGTGTGTGTAGAGTGCGTGTGTAGAGTGTGTGTGTAGAGTGTGTGTGTGTAGAGTGTGTCTCTTCACAGTCTGCGTTATGCCGTGAGGGATTGTTTTATCTCGTTTTTTTTTTAATCAGATTTTACTGCTCACTTGATTTACTTGATGAGGAAGAGAGTTCCAGTAGTCATGGCTCTATTTGGTACTGTGTGTTCCCCAGAGTCTGTTCTGGACTTGTGAAGAGCAGGCAGGTCACCTGTGATACAAGTCATTATTCGACATCCAGCCATGTCTGAGGACGTCGGGAGATGACGTGAAACTGGCCACTAGGGGCAACAGTGAACACAATTACATTGAAGTAGGTTTTGGTTTTCCAAAGGACGTTGGGGTCGGTGCATCTGCTTCTGATTCCAAAGGACGTTGGGGACAGTGCATCTGCTTCTGATTCCAAAGGTTGCATGTTCAAAATCATTGACACTAAGTTGTTTTTTATATTTCTTGTTTTAAGACTATCCCAAACCATAACCCTTAACCATTTGGAGTTAATGCCTAACCTTAAGAATTCATAGTTACTGCCTAAACTTAAGCCTAACCTTAAACATTCAGAGTTAATGCATAAACTTAACCTTACACCCTTCGGAATTTGACGTTTGCGACAACATCGAAGTTTGACGTCTGAGAAACTAATTCTGACTTGAGACTGTGAGACCTTGTAGGTGAAGAGTCCCCTGGTGGCATGTCTTGTGCGGTTTGTATGGGTGTCTGAGCTGTGTGTTAACTGTTGGAACAGTTTGTGCTTTCAACACATCAATACCTCTCACAAAGACAAGAAATGACGCGATCAATCTCTCCTCTATTTTGAGCCAGGAGAGATTGGCATGCATTTTCTGGATATTAGCCCTCTGTGTACATTTAAGGGCCAGCCGGCGCTCCATTAATTCCACGTGGTTACAGGGTTAATTCTGCATAGTTACAGGGTTAATTCTGCATGGTTACAGGGTTAAATGTAGATATTCATTCCAAGTGGTTAAAGGTAGGGGGCTATGGTTTGGGGAAGGCTTAAAACAAAATAATTTTAAAAAAGTGCTTTTTCCATTAACTATCATCAACTAATCGCACAGTGGTCTTAGCAGCTTACTCCACCTCTGAGTGTCGTGTTTGTTTGTTTTTGGTGAGCACTGACAAAGGCATATATCGATGTCCTCTGGACCTTTTCAAACATCCAAAATCGACAGCGCTTTCTTGTGACCAGCCTGCTCTCCTTGGTCATGACCACAAACACAACCACCAGGCCTCAACGCTCTCCTCAAAGTCATGACCCCAAACACAACCACCAGGCCTTAACCCTCTCCTCAGAGTCATGACCACAGACACAGCCAGTAGGCCTCAACCCTCTCCTCAGAGTCATGACCCCAAACACAACCACCAGGCCTCAACCCTCTCCTCAGAGTCATGACCACAGACACAGCCAGTAGGTCTCAACCCTCTCCTCAGAGTCATGACCACAGACACAGCCAGTAGGCCTCAACCCTCTCCTCAGAGTCATGACCCCAAACACAACCACCAGGCCTTAACCCTCTCCTCAGAATCATGACCACAGACACAGCCAGTAGGCCTCAACCCTCTCCTCAGAGTCATGACCACAGACACAGCCAGTAGGCCTCAACCCTCTCCTCAGAGTCATGACCACAGACACAGCCAGTAGGCCTTAACCCTCTCCTCAGAGTCATGACCCCAAACACAGCCAGTAGGCCTCAACCCTCTCCTCAGAGTCATGACCGCAGACACAGCCAGTAGGCCTTAACCCTCTCATCAGATTCATGATCCCAAACACAGCCAGTAGGCCTCAACCCTCTCCTCAGAGTCATGACCCCAGACACAGCCAGTAGGCCTCAACCCTCTCCTCAGAGTCATGACCACAAACACAGACAGTAGGCCTCAACCCTCTCCTCAGAGTCATGACCACAAACACAGACAGTAGGCCTCAACCCTCTCCTCAGAGTCATGACCACAAACACAGACAGTAGGCCTCAAACCTCTCCTCAGAGTCATGAACACAGACACAGACAGTAGGCCTCAAACCTCTCCTCAGAGTCATGACCACAGACACAGCCAGTAGGCCTCAACCCTCTCCTCAGAGTCATGAACACAAACACAGACAGTAGGCCTCAACCCTCTCCTCAGAGTCATGACCACAAACACAGACAGTAGGCCTCAAACCTCTCCTCAGAGTCATGAACACAGACACAGACAGTAGGCCTCAAACCTCTCCTCAGAGTCATGACCACAGACACAGCCAGTAGGCCTTAACCCTCTACTCAGAGTCATGACCACAAACACAGCCAGTAGGCCTCAACCCTCTACTCAGAGTCATCAACACAGACACAGCCAGTAGGCCTCAACCCTCTACTCAGAGTCATGAACACAGACACAGACAGTAGGCCTTAACCCTCTCCTCAGAGTCATGACCACAGACACAGCCAGTAGGCCTCAACCCTCTACTCAGAGTCACGAACACAGACACAACCACCAGAGATCTGAGATCTGAGGGGGAAGAACAATCTGTTCCCTATCAGAACCACAGAGTTCTCAGATCCCTTACTGAGTGCTTGTCCCTTTGTTCTTTCTACATTCCTATACATTCTCCAAGCATCCCAAATGGCACCCTATACCCCTGATAGTGCACTAGGGCACTGGTTAAAATGATGCACTACAGTATGGAAAATAATGTGTCATTTGGGAGACAAAGGACTACCGGAGTGTTTAATCTACCATAGTCTTCTCCAATCCCATGCAGTTCTCTACTTTTCTCACATTCTCTCATTATTCCCCCATACCTGCATATACTCCCAAAGTCTCCTCCATTTCCTCAACCATCTCCCTCAAGATGCTGGGGAAAGGAGCCAGTGGTACAGTTACAAAATTAACATATCATCAATGGCGCCAGACAAGAAGGCTGACGTTTTATGTGTTCCTATCCAATTGTGTTTTGTTTTTTTTCTTTGCGTTGTTTGTAACTTATTTTTTAACTTATTTTGTACATAATGTTGCTGCTATCGTCTCTTATGCCCAAAAATTATTTCTGGATATCAGCACTGCGATTTCTCATCATGATCTGGCAGAATCCTTTTTTCCTTTAACGAGTCCGACGAGTACGAGCTGAATACTGCTTTCCCGGGAACAGGCCCAGATCCCCGTCATTTGCGTGAAGAGAAGTCGGAGATAAAGGGGCCAGAGGGCGGGCTGCCTTCTGAAAATTTGTAGGCGATTGAGTAAAACCCTATTGCCTTCCATTCTGCTGGAAATGGCGCAATCTTCAGAAAATAAAATCGATGACCTACGCGGAAGATTAAACTACCAAAGGGACATTCAAAACTGTAATATATTGTGCTTCACGGAGTCGTGCCTGAATTATCAACAACATTATCAACATACAGCTGGCTGGTTATATGCCGTATCAGCAAGATAGAATAGCAGCGTCTGGTAAGACAAGGGGTGGCGGACTATGTCTTTTTGTAAATAACAGCTGCTGCATGACTGCTGGTTTTGCTCGACTGAGTTAGAGTATCTCATGATAAGCTGTAGACCACACTCTCTACCTAGAAAGATTTCATCTGTATTTTTCGTAGCTGTCTACATACCACAACAGACTGAGGCTGGCACTAAGACCGCACTCAATGAGCTATATTCCCCCATAAGCAAACAGGAAAACGCTTTCCCAGAGGCGGCGCTCCTAGTGGCCGGGGACTTTAATGCAGGGGAAATAAAATCAGTCTTACCAAAATTATATCAGCGTGTGAAATGTGCAACCAGAGGGAAAACAACTCTGGACCATCTTTACGCCACACACAGAGATGCACACTAAGCTCTTCCTCGCCCTTTATTTGGCAAATATGACCATAATTCTATCCTCCTGATTCTTGCTCACAAGCAAAAATTTAATCAGGAAGCACCAGTGACTAAAAAAGTGGTCAGATGAAGCAGATGCTAAGCTAAAGGACTTCTTTGCTATCACAGACTGGAATATGTTCCAGGATTCCTCGGACAGCATTGAGGAGTACACCATCAGTCATTGGCTTCATCAATAAGTTCATCGATGACGTCATCCCCACGGTGACCGTACGTACATACCCCAACCAGAAGCCATGAATTACAGGCAACATCCGCACGGAGCTAAAGGCTAGAGCTGCCGCATTCAAGGAGCGGGACTCTAAGCCGGAAGCTAATAAGAAATCCCGTATGCCCTCCGACGAACCATCAAACAGGCCAAGCTTAAATACAGGACTAAGTTTGAATCGTACTTCACCGACTCTGATGCTCGTCGGATGTGGCAGGGCTTGCAAAGCATTACAGACTACAAAGGGAAGCACAGCCGAGAGCTGCCCAGTGACACGAGACTACCAGACGAGCTAAACTACTTCTATGCTTGCTTCAGGGCAAATAATACTGAAACATGCATGAGAGCACCAGCTGTGTGATCACACTCACCGCAGCTGATGTGAGTAAGACCTTTAAAGAGGTCAAAAATCACAAGGCTGCAGGGCCAGACGGATTACCAGGACTTGTACTGCGAGCATGCGCTGACCAACTGGCAAGTGTCTTCACTGACATTTTCAAACTCTCCCTGTTCGAGTCTGCAATACAAACATGTTTTAAGCCGTATCACTCTCATCTGTAGCCATGAAATGCTTTGAAAGGCTGGTCATGGCTCACATCAACACCATTATCCCAAAACCCTAGACCCACTCCAATTTGCATACCGCCCAAACAGATCCACAGATGACGCAATCTCTATTGCACTCCACACTGCCCTTTCCCACCTGGACAAAAGGAACACTTACGTGAGAATGCTATTAATTGACTACAGCTCAGTGTTCAACACCATAGTACGCTCAAAGCTCATCACTAAGCTAAGGATCCTTGGACTAAACACCTCCCTCTGCAACTGGATCCTGGACATCCTGACGGTCCGTCCCCAAGTGGTGAGGGTAGGCAGCAACACATCTGCCACGCTGATCCTCAACACTGGAGCTCCCCAGGGGTGCGTGCTCAGTCCCCTCCTGTACTCCCTGTTCACCCACGACTGCATGGCCTGGCACGACTCCAACACCATCATTACATTTTCAGACAACACAACAGTGGTAGGCCTGATCACCAATAATGACGAGACAGCCTATAGGGAGGAAGTCAGAGACCTGGCCGGCTGGTGACAGAATAACAACCTATCCCCTCAATGTAACCAAGACTAAGGAGATGATTGTGGACTACAGGAAAAGGAGGACCGAGCATGCCTCCATTCTCATCGACGGGGCTGTAGTGGAGCAGGTTGAGAGCTTTAAGTTCCTTGGTGTCCACATCAACAACAAACTAGAATGGTCCAAACACACCAAGACAGCTGTGAAGAGAGCACGACAAAGCCTATTCCCCCCCGGGAAACTAAAAAGATTTGGCAAGGGTCCTTAGATCCTCAAAAGGTTCTACAGCTTCAACATCAAGAGCATCCCGTCTGGTTGCATCACTGCTTGGCCTCTGACCGCAAGGCACTACAGAGGGTAGTGCGTACGGCCCAGTACATCACTGGGGCTAAGCTGCCTGCCATCCAGGACCTCTACACCAGGCGGTGTCAGAGGAAGGCCCAAAAAATTGTCAAAGACCCCAGCCACCCAAGTCATAGACTGTTCTCTCTACTACCGTATGGCAAGCCGTACCAGAGTGCCACATCTAGGACAAAAAGGCTTCTCAACAGTTTTTAACCCCAAGCCATTAGACTCCTGAACAGGTTATCAAATGGCTACCTGGACTATTTGCATTGTTAGGGGGGATTGAGTGTATACTTGTACTGTTAGGGGAGATTGAGTGTATACTTTTACTGTTAGGGGGGATTGAGTGTATACTTGTACTGTTAGGGGGGATTGAGTGTATACTTGTACTGTTAGGGGGGATTGAGTGTATACTTGTACTGTTAGGGGAGATTGGGTGTATACGGCTACTGCCTGTGCTGCTGCTGGACCTACCGTGTTAACCCCATATGGGAAGGTATTTTCCCCTCGTCCTGCCACGGAACAGACAAAACTTTGAGTAAAACAGAGAGAGGGAGAGAGAGGGGGATGTGGAGGATAGAAAGAGATACAAAGAGGGATAGGGAAGAGAGAGAGAGAGAGAGAGAGAGAGACAGAGAGAGACAGAGAGAGAGAGAGAGACAGAGAGAGTTGTGATTATAACTGTCGGTGTCTGAACATGTACATTGCTCATTGTGTTGTATATTAGACCATGACTGTGGGGTTTGTTTTGGACTCAGAGACCTAAGGATGTTTTTCAAATTACACCCTATTCCCTAAAATAGTGCACTGGTCAAAAGTAGTCCACTAGGTATATAGGGGATAGGTTTTCATGTGTTTCGCACAGTAATCACATAGTCACTGGAATATCACCCTAATGTGTTTGTTTGGCTGTCTACGGCACACAAAGTCTGTTCTGAGATCTTCATACTTGGAGAGTCGTGTGTGTGTGTGTGTGTGTGTGTGTGTGTGTGTGTGTGTGTGTGTGTGTGTGTGTGTGTGTGTGTGTGTGTGTGTGTGTGTGTGTGTGTGTGTGTGTGTGTGAGGCAGCTTGTTAAAGAGTATGAGCCAGAGATAGATGGCTCATTTTTGGGGAATAAAACACATTGGTACTTTTCCAATCCCAGAAATTCAGAAGTAGATAGCTCTCAGTTTTTCCACTCATTTGGGACTTTTTAAAAACCAATCTTAGGAAAGTTTTCTAAAAGTTTTTTATGTCTTCCCCATAGGAAAACACTTCTTGGTTCCAGGTAGAACCGTTCTTGGTTCCATATAAAACCCTTTTGGGTTCCATGTAGAACCCTCTGATGAAATAGTTCTACATGGAGCCCAAAAGGGTTCTACCTGCAGCAAAATGTAGGGTTCTACCTGGAACCAAGATGCAAAATGTAGGGTTCTACCTGGAACCAAGATGCAAAATGTAGGGTTCTACCTGCAGCAAAATGTAGGGTTCTACCTGGAACCAAGATGTAAAATGTAGGGTTCTACCTGCAGCAAAATGTAGGGTTCTTCAAAGTGTCCTTTAAGGTTTGAGATAGCTCCTTTCTTTCCAAGAGTGTGTACGTCTCGACTAACATCACTAACGTCTCGAAGTTTCTGACTGTACACTTTTAGTTTTTTCAGTCTCTTCCTCCTCTTGGACAGATTTTAGCTATACAGTAACTATACAGTGGGCTATACAGTAACTATACAGTAACTATACAGTAACTATACAGTGGGCTATACAGTAACTATACAGTGGGCTATACAGTAACTATACAGTAACTATACAGTGGGCTATACAGTAACTATACAGTGGGCTATACAGTAACTAAACAGTAACTATACAGTAACTATACAGTGGGCTATACAGTAACTATACAGTGGGCTATACAGTAACTATACAGTGGGCTATACAGTAACTATACAGTAACTATACAGTGGGCTATACAGTAACTATACAGTAACTATACAGTGGGCTATACAGTAACTATACAGTAACTATACAGTGGGCTATACAGTAACTATACAGTAACTATACAGTGGGCTATACAGTAACTATACAGTGGACTATACAGTAAATACACAGTAACTATACAGTGGGCTATACAGTAACTATACAGTGGGCTATACAGTAGCTATACAGTAACTATACCGTGGGCTATACAGTAACTATACAGTAACTATACAGTGGGCTATACAGTAGCTATACAGTAACTATACAGTGGACTATACAGTAACTATACAGTGGGCTATACAGTAACTATACAGTAACTATACAGTGGGCTATACAGTAGCTATACAGTAACTATACAGTGGACTATACAGTAACTATACAGTGGGCTATACAGTAACTATACAGTAACTATACAGTAACTATACAGTGGGCTATACAGTAACTGTACAGTAACTATACAGTGGGCTATACAGTAACTATACAGTAACTATACAGTGGGCTATACAGTAACTATACAGTAACTATACAGTAACTATACAGTGGGCTATACAGTAACTGTACAGTAACTATACAGTGGGCTATACAGTAACTATACAGTAACTATACAGTAACTATACAGTGGGCTATACAGTAGCTATACAGTAACTATACAGTGGACTATACAGTAACTATACAGTGGGCTATACAGTAACTATACAGTAACTATACAGTGGGCTATACAGTAGCTATACAGTAACTATACAGTGGACTATACAGTAACTATACAGTGGGCTATACAGTAACTATACAGTAACTATACAGTGGGCTATACAGTAACTGTACAGTAACTATACAGTGGGCTATACAGTAACTATACAGTAACTATACAGTGGGCTATACAGTAACTATACAGTAACTATACAGTAACTATACAGTGGGCTATACAGTAACTGTACAGTAACTATACAGTGGGCTATACAGTAACTATACAGTAACTATACAGTAACTATACAGTGGGCTATACAGTAGCTATACAGTAACTATACAGTGGACTATACAGTAACTATACAGTGGGCTATACAGTAACTATACAGTAACTATACAGTGGGCTATACAGTAGCTATACAGTAACTATACAGTGGACTATACAGTAACTATACAGTGGGCTATACAGTAACTATACAGTAACTATACAGTAACTATACAGTGGGCTATACAGTAACTGTACAGTAACTATACAGTGGGCTATACAGTAACTATACAGTAACTATACAGTGGGCTATACAGTAACTATACAGTAACTATACAGTAACTATACAGTGGGCTATACAGTAGCTATACAGTAACTATACAGTAGCTATACAGTAACTATACAGTGGGCTATACAGTAACTATACAGTGGACTATACAGTAACTATACAGTGGGCTATACAGTAACTATACAGTGGGCTATACAGTAGCTATACAGTAACTATACAGTAGCTATACAGTAACTATACAGTGGGCTATACAGTAACTATACAGTAACTATACAGTAACTATACAGTGGGCTATACAGTAACTATACAGTAGCTATACAGTAACTATACAGTGGGCTATACAGTAACTATACAGTAACTATACAGTAACTATACAGTGGGCTATACAGTAACTATACAGTGGGCTATACAGTAACTATACAGTAACTATACAGTAACTATACAGTGGGCTATACAGTAACTATACAGTGGGCTATACAGTAACTATACAGTGGGCTATACAGTAACTATACAGTAACTATACAGTGGGCTATACAGTAACTATACAGTAACTATACAGTGGGCTATGCAGTAACTATACAGTAACTATACAGTAACTATACAGTGGGCTATACAGTAACTATACAGTAACTATACAGTGGGCTATACAGTAACTATACAGTAACTATACAGTGGGCTATACAGTAACTATACAGTAACTATACAGTGGGCTATACAGTAACTATACAGTGGACTATACAGTAAATACACAGTAACTATACAGTGGGCTATACAGTAACTATACAGTGGGCTATACAGTAGCTATACAGTAACTATACCGTGGGCTATACAGTAACTATACAGTAACTATACAGTGGGCTATACAGTAGCTATACAGTAACTATACAGTGGACTATACAGTAACTATACAGTGGGCTATACAGTAACTATACAGTAACTATACAGTAACTATACAGTGGGCTATACAGTAACTGTACAGTAACTATACAGTGGGCTATACAGTAACTATACAGTAACTATACAGTGGGCTATACAGTAACTATACAGTAACTATACAGTGGGCTATACAGTAACTATACAGTGGGCTATACAGTAGCTATACAGTAACTATACAGTAGCTATACAGTAACTATACAGTGGGCTATACAGTAACTATACAGTGGACTATACAGTAACTATACAGTGGGCTATACAGTAACTATACAGTGGGCTATACAGTAGCTATACAGTAACTATACAGTAGCTATACAGTAACTATACAGTGGGCTATACAGTAACTATACAGTGGGCTATACAGTAACTGTACAGTAACTATACAGTGGGCTATACAGTAACTATACAGTGGGCTATACAGTAACTATACAGTGGGCTATACAGTAACTGTACAGTAACTATACAGTGGGCTATACAGTAACTATACAGTAACTATACAGTGGGCTATACAGTAACTATACAGTGGGCTATACAGTAACTATACAGTAACTATACAGTGGACTATACAGTAACTATACAGTGGGCTATACAGTAGCTATACAGTAACTATACCGTGGGCTATACAGTAACTATACAGTAACTATACAGTGGGCTATACAGTAGCTATACAGTAACTATACAGTGGACTATACAGTAACTATACAGTGGGCTATACAGTAACTATACAGTAACTATACAGTAACTATACAGTAACTATACAGTGGGCTATACAGTAACTATACAGTAACTATACAGTAACTATACAGTGGGCTATACACTAACTGTACAGTAACTATACAGTGGGCTATACAGTAACTATACAGTAACTATACAGTAACTATACAGTGGGCTATACAGTAACTGTACAGTAACTATACAGTGGGCTATACAGTAACTATACAGTAACTATACAGTAACTATACAGTGGGCTATACAGTAGCTATACAGTAACTATACAGTGGACTATACAGTAACTATACAGTGGGCTATACAGTAACTATACAGTAACTATACAGTGGGCTATACAGTAGCTATACAGTAACTATACAGTGGACTATACAGTAACTATACAGTGGGCTATACAGTAACTATACAGTAACTATACAGTAACTATACAGTGGGCTATACAGTAACTGTACAGTAACTATACAGTGGGCTATACAGTAACTATACAGTAACTATACAGTAACTATACAGTGGGCTATACAGTAGCTATACAGTAACTATACAGTGGGCTATACAGTAACTATACAGTGGGCTATACAGTAACTAAACAGTAACTATACAGTAACTATACAGTGGGCTATACAGTAACTATACAGTGGGCTATACAGTAACTATACAGTGGGCTATACAGTAACTATACAGTAACTATACAGTGGGCTATACAGTAACTATACAGTAACTATACAGTGGGCTATACAGTAACTATACAGTAACTATACAGTGGGCTATACAGTAACTATACAGTAACTATACAGTGGGCTATACAGTAACTATACAGTGGACTATACAGTAAATACACAGTAACTATACAGTGGGCTATACAGTAACTATACAGTGGGCTATACAGTAGCTATACAGTAACTATACCGTGGGCTATACAGTAACTATACAGTAACTATACAGTGGGCTATACAGTAGCTATACAGTAACTATACAGTGGACTATACAGTAACTATACAGTGGGCTATACAGTAACTATACAGTAACTATACAGTGGGCTATACAGTAGCTATACAGTAACTATACAGTGGACTATACAGTAACTATACAGTGGGCTATACAGTAACTATACAGTAACTATACAGTAACTATACAGTGGGCTATACAGTAACTGTACAGTAACTATACAGTGGGCTATACAGTAACTATACAGTAACTATACAGTGGGCTATACAGTAACTATACAGTAACTATACAGTAACTATACAGTGGGCTATACAGTAACTGTACAGTAACTATACAGTGGGCTGTACAGTAACTATACAGTAACTATACAGTAACTATACAGTGGGCTATACAGTAGCTATACAGTAACTATACAGTGGACTATACAGTAACTATACAGTGGGCTATACAGTAACTATACAGTAACTATACAGTGGGCTATACAGTAGCTATACAGTAACTATACAGTGGACTATACAGTAACTATACAGTGGGCTATACAGTAACTATACAGTAACTATACAGTGGGCTATACAGTAACTGTACAGTAACTATACAGTGGGCTATACAGTAACTATACAGTAACTATACAGTGGGCTATACAGTAACTATACAGTAACTATACAGTAACTATACAGTGGGCTATACAGTAACTGTACAGTAACTATACAGTGGGCTATACAGTAACTATACAGTAACTATACAGTAACTATACAGTGGGCTATACAGTAGCTATACAGTAACTATACAGTGGACTATACAGTAACTATACAGTGGGCTATACAGTAACTATACAGTAACTATACAGTGGGCTATACAGTAGCTATACAGTAACTATACAGTGGACTATACAGTAACTATACAGTGGGCTATACAGTAACTATACAGTAACTATACAGTAACTATACAGTGGGCTATACAGTAACTGTACAGTAACTATACAGTGGGCTATACAGTAACTATACAGTAACTATACAGTGGGCTATACAGTAACTATACAGTAACTATACAGTAACTATACAGTGGGCTATACAGTAGCTATACAGTAACTATACAGTAGCTATACAGTAACTATACAGTGGGCTATACAGTAACTATACAGTGGACTATACAGTAACTATACAGTGGGCTATACAGTAACTATACAGTGGGCTATACAGTAGCTATACAGTAACTATACAGTAGCTATACAGTAACTATACAGTGGGCTATACAGTAACTATACAGTAACTATACAGTAACTATACAGTGGGCTATACAGTAACTATACAGTAGCTATACAGTAACTATACAGTGGGCTATACAGTAACTATACAGTAACTATACAGTAACTATACAGTGGGCTATACAGTAACTATACAGTGGGCTATACAGTAACTATACAGTAACTATACAGTAACTATACAGTGGGCTATACAGTAACTATACAGTGGGCTATACAGTAACTATACAGTGGGCTATACAGTAACTATACAGTAACTATACAGTGGGCTATACAGTAACTATACAGTAACTATACAGTGGGCTATGCAGTAACTATACAGTAACTATACAGTAACTATACAGTGGGCTATACAGTAACTATACAGTAACTATACAGTGGGCTATACAGTAACTATACAGTAACTATACAGTGGGCTATACAGTAACTATACAGTAACTATACAGTGGGCTATACAGTAACTATACAGTGGACTATACAGTAAATACACAGTAACTATACAGTGGGCTATACAGTAACTATACAGTGGGCTATACAGTAGCTATACAGTAACTATACCGTGGGCTATACAGTAACTATACAGTAACTATACAGTGGGCTATACAGTAGCTATACAGTAACTATACAGTGGACTATACAGTAACTATACAGTGGGCTATACAGTAACTATACAGTAACTATACAGTAACTATACAGTGGGCTATACAGTAACTGTACAGTAACTATACAGTGGGCTATACAGTAACTATACAGTAACTATACAGTGGGCTATACAGTAACTATACAGTAACTATACAGTGGGCTATACAGTAACTATACAGTGGGCTATACAGTAGCTATACAGTAACTATACAGTAGCTATACAGTAACTATACAGTGGGCTATACAGTAACTATACAGTGGACTATACAGTAACTATACAGTGGGCTATACAGTAACTATACAGTGGGCTATACAGTAGCTATACAGTAACTATACAGTAGCTATACAGTAACTATACAGTGGGCTATACAGTAACTATACAGTGGGCTATACAGTAACTGTACAGTAACTATACAGTGGGCTATACAGTAACTATACAGTGGGCTATACAGTAACTATACAGTGGGCTATACAGTAACTGTACAGTAACTATACAGTGGGCTATACAGTAACTATACAGTAACTATACAGTGGGCTATACAGTAACTATACAGTGGGCTATACAGTAACTATACAGTAACTATACAGTGGACTATACAGTAACTATACAGTGGGCTATACAGTAGCTATACAGTAACTATACCGTGGGCTATACAGTAACTATACAGTAACTATACAGTGGGCTATACAGTAGCTATACAGTAACTATACAGTGGACTATACAGTAACTATACAGTGGGCTATACAGTAACTATACAGTAACTATACAGTAACTATACAGTAACTATACAGTGGGCTATACAGTAACTATACAGTAACTATACAGTAACTATACAGTGGGCTATACACTAACTGTACAGTAACTATACAGTGGGCTATACAGTAACTATACAGTAACTATACAGTAACTATACAGTGGGCTATACAGTAACTGTACAGTAACTATACAGTGGGCTATACAGTAACTATACAGTAACTATACAGTAACTATACAGTGGGCTATACAGTAGCTATACAGTAACTATACAGTGGACTATACAGTAACTATACAGTGGGCTATACAGTAACTATACAGTAACTATACAGTGGGCTATACAGTAGCTATACAGTAACTATACAGTGGACTATACAGTAACTATACAGTGGGCTATACAGTAACTATACAGTAACTATACAGTAACTATACAGTGGGCTATACAGTAACTGTACAGTAACTATACAGTGGGCTATACAGTAACTATACAGTAACTATACAGTAACTATACAGTGGGCTATACAGTAGCTATACAGTAACTATACAGTGGACTATACAGTAACTATACAGTGGGCTATACAGTAACTATACAGTAACTATACAGTGGGCTATACAGTAGCTATACAGTAACTATACAGTGGACTATACAGTAACTATACAGTGGGCTATACAGTAACTATACAGTAACTATACAGTAACTATACAGTGGGCTATACAGTAACTGTACAGTAACTATACAGTGGGCTATACAGTAACTATACAGTAACTATACAGTGGGCTATACAGTAACTATACAGTAACTATACAGTAACTATACAGTGGGCTATACAGTAACTGTACAGTAACTATACAGTGGGCTATACAGTAACTATACAGTAACTATACAGTAACTATACAGTGGGCTATACAGTAGCTATACAGTAACTATACAGTGGACTATACAGTAACTATACAGTGGGCTATACAGTAACTATACAGTAACTATACAGTGGGCTATACAGTAGCTATACAGTAACTATACAGTGGACTATACAGTAACTATACAGTGGGCTATACAGTAACTATACAGTAACTATACAGTAACTATACAGTGGGCTATACAGTAACTGTACAGTAACTATACAGTGGGCTATACAGTAACTATACAGTAACTATACAGTGGGCTATACAGTAACTATACAGTAACTATACAGTAACTATACAGTGGGCTATACAGTAGCTATACAGTAACTATACAGTAGCTATACAGTAACTATACAGTGGGCTATACAGTAACTATACAGTGGACTATACAGTAACTATACAGTGGGCTATACAGTAACTATACAGTGGGCTATACAGTAGCTATACAGTAACTATACAGTAGCTATACAGTAACTATACAGTGGGCTATACAGTAACTATACAGTAACTATACAGTAACTATACAGTGGGCTATACAGTAACTATACAGTAGCTATACAGTAACTATACAGTGGGCTATACAGTAACTATACAGTAACTATACAGTAACTATACAGTGGGCTATACAGTAACTATACAGTGGGCTATACAGTAACTATACAGTAACTATACAGTAACTATACAGTGGGCTATACAGTAACTATACAGTGGGCTATACAGTAACTATACAGTGGGCTATACAGTAACTATACAGTAACTATACAGTGGGCTATACAGTAACTATACAGTAACTATACAGTGGGCTATGCAGTAACTATACAGTAACTATACAGTAACTATACAGTGGGCTATACAGTAACTATACAGTAACTATACAGTGGGCTATACAGTAACTATACAGTAACTATACAGTGGGCTATACAGTAACTATACAGTAACTATACAGTGGGCTATACAGTAACTATACAGTGGACTATACAGTAAATACACAGTAACTATACAGTGGGCTATACAGTAACTATACAGTGGGCTATACAGTAGCTATACAGTAACTATACCGTGGGCTATACAGTAACTATACAGTAACTATACAGTGGGCTATACAGTAGCTATACAGTAACTATACAGTGGACTATACAGTAACTATACAGTGGGCTATACAGTAACTATACAGTAACTATACAGTAACTATACAGTGGGCTATACAGTAACTGTACAGTAACTATACAGTGGGCTATACAGTAACTATACAGTAACTATACAGTGGGCTATACAGTAACTATACAGTAACTATACAGTGGGCTATACAGTAACTATACAGTGGGCTATACAGTAGCTATACAGTAACTATACAGTAGCTATACAGTAACTATACAGTGGGCTATACAGTAACTATACAGTGGACTATACAGTAACTATACAGTGGGCTATACAGTAACTATACAGTGGGCTATACAGTAGCTATACAGTAACTATACAGTAGCTATACAGTAACTATACAGTGGGCTATACAGTAACTATACAGTGGGCTATACAGTAACTGTACAGTAACTATACAGTGGGCTATACAGTAACTATACAGTGGGCTATACAGTAACTATACAGTGGGCTATACAGTAACTGTACAGTAACTATACAGTGGGCTATACAGTAACTATACAGTAACTATACAGTGGGCTATACAGTAACTATACAGTGGGCTATACAGTAACTATACAGTAACTATACAGTGGACTATACAGTAACTATACAGTGGGCTATACAGTAGCTATACAGTAACTATACCGTGGGCTATACAGTAACTATACAGTAACTATACAGTGGGCTATACAGTAGCTATACAGTAACTATACAGTGGACTATACAGTAACTATACAGTGGGCTATACAGTAACTATACAGTAACTATACAGTAACTATACAGTGGGCTATACAGTAACTGTACAGTAACTATACAGTGGGCTATACAGTAACTATACAGTAACTATACAGTGGGCTATACAGTAACTATACAGTGGGCTATACAGTAACTATACAGTGGGCTATACAGTAACTATACAGTAACTATACAGTGGGCTATACAGTAACTATACAGTAACTATACAGTAACTATACAGTGGGCTATACAGTAACTATACAGTAGCTATACAGTAACTATACAGTGGGCTATACAGTAACTATACAGTAGCTATACAGTAACTATACAGTAGCTATACAGTAACTATACAGTGGGCTATACAGTAACTATACAGTGGACTATACAGTAACTATACAGTGGGCTATACAGTAACTATACAGTGGGCTATACAGTAGCTATACAGTAACTATACAGTAGCTATACAGTAACTATACAGTGGGCTATACAGTAACTATACAGTAACTATACAGTAACTATACAGTGGGCTATACAGTAACTATACAGTAGCTATACAGTAACTATACAGTGGGCTATACAGTAACTATACAGTAACTATACAGTAACTATAGAGTGGGCTATACAGTAACTATACAGTGGGCTATACAGTAACTATACAGTAACTATACAGTAACTATACAGTGGGCTATACAGTAACTATACAGTGGGCTATACAGTAACTATACAGTGGGCTATACAGTAACTATACAGTAACTATACAGTGGGCTATGCAGTAACTATACAGTAACTATACAGTAACTATACAGTGGGCTATACAGTAACTATACAGTAACTATACAGTGGGCTATAAAGTAACTATACAGTAACTATACAGTGGGCTATACAGTAACTATACAGTAACTATACAGTGGGCTATACAGTAACTATACAGTGGACTATACAGTAAATACACAGTAACTATACAGTGGGCTATACAGTAACTATACAGTGGGCTATACAGTGGGCTATACAGTAGCTATACAGTAACTATACAGTGGACTATACAGTAACTATACAGTGGGCTATACAGTAACTATACAGTAACTATACAGTAACTATACAGTGGGCTATACAGTAACTGTACAGTAACTATACAGTGGGCTATACAGTAACTATACAGTAACTATACAGTGGGCTATACAGTAACTATACAGTAACTATACAGTGGTCTATACAGTAACTATACAGTGGGCTATACAGTAGCTATACAGTAACTATACATTAACTATACAGTAACTATACAGTGGGCTATACAGTAGCTATACAGTAACTATACAGTGGGCTATACAGTAACTATACAGTGGACTATACAGTAACTATACAGTGGGCTATACAGTAACTATACAGTGGGCTATACAGTAGCTATACAGTAACTATACAGTAGCTATACAGTAACTATACAGTGGGCTATACAGTAACTATACAGTAACTATACAGTAACTATACAGTGGGCTATACAGTAACTATACAGTAGCTATACAGTAACTATACAGTGGGCTATACAGTAACTATACAGTAACTATACAGTAACTATAGAGTGGGCTATACAGTAACTATACAGTGGGCTATACAGTAACTATACAGTAACTATACAGTAACTATACAGTGGGCTATACAGTAACTATACAGTGGGCTATACAGTAACTATACAGTGGGCTATACAGTAACTATACAGTAACTATACAGTGGGCTATACAGTAACTATACAGTAACTATACAGTGGGCTATGCAGTAACTATACAGTAACTATACAGTAACTATACAGTGGGCTATACAGTAACTATACAGTAACTATACAGTGGGCTATACAGTAACTATACAGTAACTATACAGTGGGCTATACAGTAACTATACAGTAACTATACAGTGGGCTATACAGTAACTATACAGTGGACTATACAGTAAATACACAGTAACTATACAGTGGGCTATACAGTAACTATACAGTGGGCTATACAGTGGGCTATACAGTAGCTATACAGTAACTATACAGTGGACTATACAGTAACTATACAGTGGGCTATACAGTAACTATACAGTAACTATACAGTAACTATACAGTGGGCTATACAGTAACTATACAGTAACTATACAGTGGGCTATACAGTAACTATACAGTGGGCTATACAGTAGCTATACAGTAACTATACAGTAGCTATACAGTAACTATACAGTGGGCTATACAGTAACTATACAGTGGACTATACAGTAACTATACAGTGGGCTATAGAGTAACTATACAGTGGGCTATACAGTAGCTATACAGTAACTATACAGTAGCTATACAGTAACTATACAGTGGGCTATACAGTAACTATACAGTGGGCTATACAGTAACTGTACAGTAACTATACAGTGGGCTATACAGTAACTATACAGTAACTATACAGTGGGCTATACAGTAACTATACAGTAACTATACAGTGGACTATACAGTAACTATACAGTGGGCTATACAGTAGCTATACAGTAACTATACCGTGGGCTATACAGTAACTATACAGTAACTATACAGTGGGCTATACAGTAGCTATACAGTAACTATACAGTGGACTATACAGTAACTATACAGTGGGCTATACAGTAACTATACAGTAACTATACAGTAACTATACAGTGGGCTATACAGTAACTGTACAGTAACTATACAGTGGGCTATACAGTAACTATACAGTAACTATACAGTAACTATACAGTAACTATACAGTGGGCTATGCAGTAACTATACAGTAACTATACAGTAACTATACAGTGGGCTATACAGTAACTATACAGTAACTATACAGTGGGCTATACAGTAACTATACAGTAACTATACAGTGGGCTATACAGTAACTATACAGTAACTATACAGTGGGCTATACAGTAACTATACAGTGGACTATACAGTAAATACACAGTAACTATACAGTGGGCTATACAGTAACTATACAGTGGGCTATACAGTAGCTATACAGTAACTATACCGTGGGCTATACAGTAACTATACAGTAACTATACAGTGGGCTATACAGTAGCTATACAGTAACTATACAGTGGACTATACAGTAACTATACAGTGGGCTATACAGTAACTATACAGTAACTATACAGTGGGCTATACAGTAGCTATACAGTAACTATACAGTGGACTATACAGTAACTATACAGTGGGCTATACAGTAACTATACAGTAACTATACAGTAACTATACAGTGGGCTATACAGTAACTGTACAGTAACTATACAGTGGGCTATACAGTAACTATACAGTAACTATACAGTGGGCTATACAGTAACTATACAGTAACTATACAGTAACTATACAGTGGGCTATACAGTAACTATACAGTGGGCTATACAGTAGCTATACAGTAACTATACAGTAGCTATACAGTAACTATACAGTGGGCTATACAGTAACTATACAGTGGACTATACAGTAACTATACAGTGGGCTATACAGTAACTATACAGTGGGCTATACAGTAGCTATACAGTAACTATACAGTAGCTATACAGTAACTATACAGTGGGCTATACAGTAACTATACAGTGGGCTATACAGTAACTGTACAGTAATTATACAGTGGGCTATACAGTAACTATACAGTGGGCTATACAGTAACTATACAGTGGGCTATACAGTAACTGTACAGTAACTATACAGTGGGCTATACAGTAACTATACAGTAACTATACAGTGGGCTATACAGTAACTATACAGTGGGCTATACAGTAACTATACAGTAACTATACAGTGGACTATACAGTAACTATACAGTGGGCTATACAGTAGCTATACAGTAACTATACCGTGGGCTATACAGTAACTATACAGTAACTATACAGTGGGCTATACAGTAGCTATACAGTAACTATACAGTGGACTATACAGTAACTATACAGTAACTATACAGTAACTATACAGTGGCTATACAGTAACTGTACAGTAACTATACAGTGGGCTATACAGTAACTATACAGTAACTATACAGTGGGCTATACAGTAACTATACAGTGGGCTATACAGTAACTATACAGTGGGCTATACAGTAACTATACAGTAACTATACAGTGGGCTATACAGTAACTATACAGTAACTATACAGTAACTATACAGTGGGCTATACAGTAACTATACAGTAGCTATACAGTAACTATACAGTGGGCTATACAGTAACTATACAGTGGGCTATACAGTAGCTATACAGTAACTATACAGTAGCTATACAGTAACTATACAGTGGGCTATACAGTAACTATACAGTGGACTATACAGTAACTATACAGTGGGCTATACAGTAACTATACAGTGGGCTATACAGTAGCTATACAGTAACTATACAGTAGCTATACAGTAACTATACAGTGGGCTATACAGTAACTATACAGTGGGCTATACAGTAACTGTACAGTAATTATACAGTGGGCTATACAGTAACTATACAGTGGGCTATACAGTAACTATACAGTGGGCTATACAGTAACTGTACAGTAACTATACAGTGGGCTATACAGTAACTATACAGTAACTATACAGTGGGCTATACAGTAACTATACAGTGGGCTATACAGTAACTATACAGTAACTATACAGTGGACTATACAGTAACTATACAGTGGGCTATACAGTAGCTATACAGTAACTATACCGTGGGCTATACAGTAACTATACAGTAACTATACAGTGGGCTATACAGTAGCTATACAGTAACTATACAGTGGACTATACAGTAACTATACAGTAACTATACAGTAACTATACAGTGGGCTATACAGTAACTGTACAGTAACTATACAGTGGGCTATACAGTAACTATACAGTAACTATACAGTGGGCTATACAGTAACTATACAGTGGGCTATACAGTAACTATACAGTGGGCTATACAGTAACTATACAGTAACTATACAGTGGGCTATACAGTAACTATACAGTAACTATACAGTAACTATACAGTGGGCTATACAGTAACTATACAGTAGCTATACAGTAACTATACAGTGGGCTATACAGTAACTATACAGTAACTATACAGTAACTATACAGTGGGCTATACAGTAACTATACAGTGGGCTATACAGTAACTATACAGTAACTATACAGTAACTATACAGTGGGCTATACAGTAACTATACAGTGGGCTATACAGTAACTATACAGTGGGCTATACAGTAACTATACAGTAACTATACAGTGGGCTATACAGTAACTATACAGTAACTATACAGTGGGCTATGCAGTAACTATACAGTAACTATACAGTAACTATACAGTGGGCTATACAGTAACTATACAGTAACTATACAGTGGGCTATACAGTAACTATACAGTAACTATACAGTGGGCTATACAGTAACTATACAGTAACTATACAGTGGGCTATACAGTAACTATACAGTGGACTATACAGTAAATACACAGTAACTATACAGTGGGCTATACAGTAACTATACAGTGGGCTATACAGTAGCTATACAGTAACTATACCGTGGGCTATACAGTAACTATACAGTAACTATACAGTGGGCTATACAGTAGCTATACAGTAACTATACAGTGGACTATACAGTAACTATACAGTGGGCTATACAGTAACTATACAGTAACTATACAGTGGGCTATACAGTAGCTATACAGTAACTATACAGTGGACTATACAGTAACTATACAGTGGGCTATACAGTAACTATACAGTAACTATACAGTAACTATACAGTGGGCTATACAGTAACTGTACAGTAACTATACAGTGGGCTATACAGTAACTATACAGTAACTATACAGTGGGCTATACAGTAACTATACAGTAACTATACAGTAACTATACAGTGGGCTATACAGTAACTATACAGTGGGCTATACAGTAGCTATACAGTAACTATACAGTAGCTATACAGTAACTATACAGTGGGCTATACAGTAACTATACAGTGGACTATACAGTAACTATACAGTGGGCTATACAGTAACTATACAGTGGGCTATACAGTAGCTATACAGTAACTATACAGTAGCTATACAGTAACTATACAGTGGGCTATACAGTAACTATACAGTGGGCTATACAGTAACTGTACAGTAACTATACAGTGGGCTATACAGTAACTATACAGTGGGCTATACAGTAACTATACAGTGGAATATACAGTAACTGTACAGTAACTATACAGTGGGCTATACAGTAACTATACAGTAACTATACAGTGGGCTATACAGTAACTATACAGTGGGCTATACAGTAACTATACAGTAACTATACAGTGGACTATACAGTAACTATACAGTGGGCTATACAGTAGCTATACAGTAACTATACCGTGGGCTATACAGTAACTATACAGTAACTATACAGTGGGCTATACAGTAGCTATACTGTGGGCTATACAGTGGGCTATTCAGTGGGCTATACAGTGGGCTATTCAGTGGGCTATTCAGTGGGCTATACAGTGGGCTATTCAGTGGGCTATTCAGTGGGCTATACAGTGGGCTATTCAGTGGGCTATACAGTGGGCTATACATTGGGCTATACATTGGGCTATAAAGGACTCTGTAGAGGTCAAATATCCCTTCTAACATCAGAGCAGAAGGCCATTACACCAGACTCTACCAGTCTCTACCAGACTCCACCAGAATCTACCAGACTCTACCAGTCCCTTCAGAGACTTAAATATGTAATCTGTGACATGAATGATAATCCCATAGATGTCTTTGTAAACAAACAATGCATAGCTTCAAAATATATTGATCTCCTGGCCTGTCAATTCTAACATCCATAACTCAATCTACTAAATTGATATTTATTTATTTTATTTCAACTTTATTTAACCAGGTAGGCAAGTTGAGAACAAGTTCTCATTTACAATTGCAACCTGGCCAAGATAAAGCAAGTAAGAGTAATTGAGAGTAATTCCCCAACCCCCAAACTCTCAACTTAATGTGAAACCAAGTGTTGAGTTGAAAATGATACCCCAAAGTGTGTCATTAATGCCCCTGATAACAGTGTCTACTGTAAAGAGCAGAGAACCGAGGTAAACACATTATATAAACCTCTCCTCTCCTCTTGCTAGCTGACTGCCATGCCTTTGTATGGCTCCTTCCAACCATGACATCACTGTAGCTAGCCAGAGGGGCTGACGTCACCCCTCCCATCCACGTAATGTGAATGAGGTAACTATAGTGGGAGCCAGGCCGGTGGTGAGATCATATGGCAGTCCTCACGTGTGGGACACTATAAAACAGGCATGACATCAGCGAACGGAGAGCAAGACGGAGGGAGAAGAGGGGAGGGAGAGAGAGGCGGGAGAGAGCAGGTCCGTGCTATCGGGATAACGTCATGGGGGTTTGGGGGGGAAGTGCCACGAGGTGCATCAAGAAGTACAGAACATCCAAATTACACCGACCAGGACGTTATGCAAGCCAAAGAAAATATTCAACACTAGAGGGTGTGTGTGTGTGTGCGTGTGTGTGTGTGTGTGTGTGTGTGTGTGTGTGTGTGTGTGTGTGTGTGTGTGTGTGTGTGTGTGTGTGTGTGTGTGCGTGTTTGTGTGTGTGTGTGTGTGTGTGTACTTGAATAAGTGGTGTGTGTGTGTGTGTGTGTGTATGTGTGTGTGTGTGTGTGTGTGTGTGTGTGTGTGTGTGTGTGTGTGTGTGGAGGTATGCCGTGACGCTGTGCTGGTTGCTAAGCGGAGCAGGGACGTGGGTGGAAGGATTTCCTGTCGAAGGGAACGTTTGTTTATCCGGGGAGCACCATGCCGAGGGAAAGTGTGTTGTGTACTCTGTTTGTGTGTGTTCTTTGCATGTGTGTGTGTTCACTCACAAAGCAGCACACACACACAGAACACACAAAACACAGAGAACACAA
The DNA here is from genome assembly GCF_034236695.1 of Oncorhynchus nerka. Lineage (NCBI taxonomy): Eukaryota > Metazoa > Chordata > Actinopteri > Salmoniformes > Salmonidae > Oncorhynchus > Oncorhynchus nerka. Next base: position 13,993,770 of record NC_088408.1, read on the forward strand.
CACACACTTCCCCTCGGCATGGCGCTCCACGCATAAACAAACGTTCCTGTCAACAGGAAATCCTTCCACTTTTCACCCACGTCCCTCCTCCGCTTAGCAACCAGCGCAGCGTCGCGGCATACCTCCACCATGCACGTAACCAAGCACACACACACACAGACACACACACACACACATACACACACACCCCACACACACTTCAAATTCAGTGCAAAACACACTCCTTTGGTCTGAACCCTTTACCATTCTATCATCAACTGCTCACCTTCAACAAGACTCTTTTCCCTCTTTTACTGTGTCATTAAAAGCTAAACAGACACACCCACCACACTGCCAGCTAGGGAAGGAAGGAGAGGGAGGTAGGAGGGGGAGTAAGGAGGGAGGAGGGGGATGGAGGAAGGGGAGGGAGGAGGGGGATTAAGGAGGGAGGAGGGGAGGGAGGAAGGGGAGGGAGGAGGGGGAGTAAGGAGGGAGGAGGGGTAGGGAGGAAGGGGAGGGAGGAGGGGGAGTAAGGAGGGAGGAGGGGGAAGGAGGAAAGGGAGGTAGGAGGGGGAGTAAGGAGGGAGGAGGGGAGGGAGGGAGGAAGGGGATGGAGGAGGGGTAGTAAGGATGGAGGAGGGGGAGAGGAGGGGGAGTGAGGAGGGGGAAGGGGAGGGAGGAAGGGAAGGGAGGAGGGGGAGTAAGGAGGGAGGAGGGGAGGGAGGAAGGGGAGGGAGGAGGGGAGTAAGGAGGGAGGAGGGGAGGGAGGAAGGGGAGAGAGGAGGGGGAGTAAGGAGGGAGGAGGGGTAGGGAGGAAGGGGAGGGAGGAGGGGGAGTGAGGAGGGAGGAGGGGAGGGAGGAAGGGAAGGGAGGAGGGGTAGTAAGGAGGGAGGAGGGGGAGGGAGGAGGGGAGTAAGGAGGGAGGAGGGGGAGGGAGGAGGGTTTTGTGAATTAGCTCGAAGAGAGAAATATTGCCTTTTTCAGTGCTGACCTGTAAAATCTAAAGTCGCTATTGACCCTTGTGGTTTAAGATGGTCTCTATGACATTAACTTGCCCTTCACTCTCATGTCCAGACTACAGAGGACTGGATACGTCAACATGGACAAAGGCAGACCACTGCTGGAAACCAATAGAGGACCAATATTAGCTATGCATTATCTGTCTATCCTAGATCAAGACAATCACACGTTTTATCTGGGATAAATTAAGGTTTAATTTTAAAAAAAAGGACATGTCACACTTTTGCATCAAGAGTATATGGATGTTGGTGGTATGTCAGTTACAGGTGTCACAGTCCTGACTGAGTTAGGGAGATGTGAGATGTGAGATCCTGAGTGAACACAGTTACAGGTGTCACAGTCCTGACTGAGTTAGGGAGATGTGAGATGTGAGATCCTGAGTGAACACAGTTACAGGTGTCACAGTCCTGACTGAGTTAGGGAGATGTGAGATGTGAGATCCTGAGTGAACACAGTTACAGGTGTCACAGTCCTGACTGAGTTAGGGAGATGTGAGATGTGAGATCCTGAGTGAACACAGTTACAGGTGTCACAGTCCTGACTGAGTTAGGGAGATGTGAGGGTGAGATCCTGAGTGAACACAGTTACAGGTGTCACAGTCCTGACTGAGTTAGGGAGATGGGAGTTGTGAGGGTGAGATCCTGAGTGAACACAGTTACAGGTGTCACAGTCCTGACTGAGTTAGGGAGATGTGAGATGTGAGGGTGAGATCCCGAGTGAACACAGTTACAGGTGTCACAGTCCTGACTGAGTTAGGGAGATGGGAGATGTGAGGGTGAGATCCTGAGTGAACACAGTTACAGGTGTCACAGTCCTGACTGAGTTAGGGAGATGGGAGATGTGAGGGTGAGATCCTGAGTGAACACAGTTACAGGTGTCACAGTCCTGACTGAGTTAGGGAGATGTGAGATGTGAGATCCTGAGTGAACACAGTTACAGGTGTCACAGTCCTGACTGAGTTAGGGAGATGTGAGATGTGAGATCCTGAGTGAACACAGTTACAGGTGTCACAGTCCTGACTGAGTTAGGGAGATGTGAGATCCTGAGTGAACACAGTTACAGGTGTCACAGTCCTGACTGAGTTAGGGAGATGGGAGATGGGAGGGTGAGATCCTGAGTGAACACAGTTACAGGTGTCACAGTCCTGACTGAGTTAGGGAGATGTGAGATCCTGAGTGAACACAGTTACAGGTGTCACAGTCCTGACTGAGTTAGGGAGATGTGAGGGTGAGATCCTGAGTGAACACAGTTACAGGTGTCACAGTCCTGACTGAGTTAGGGAGATGGGAGGGTGAGATCCTGAGTGAACACAGTTACAGGTGTCACAGTCCTGACTGAGTTAGGGAGATGGGAGGGTGAGATCCTGAGTGAACACAGCCACGGGGGACAATATCTGAATGAACGATGCTGTGGGGCGGGGCGGGTGAATTATGAATTAACTACCACACTGAAAGCTCCTGATAAGATCGTCACAGGTTCTCTCTCTCTCTCTCTCTCTCTCTCTCTCTCTCTCTCTCTCTCTCTCTCCCTCTCTCTCTCTCTCTCTCTCGCTCAAACACATAGGGTCATGGAGATATAAAAATAGCTGACCAATCACGCACACAGACCACAGACACGAAGACAGAAATGGAAATAGATACACTAAACAGTCCCTGCACTGCCGTGCATATACATTTACACACAGACACACACAGATACATAGATAGAGATTTAATAACACACACACAGATACATAGATAGAGATTTAATAACACACAGACAGATACATAGATAGAGATTTAATAACACACACACAGATACATAGATAGAGATTTAATAACACACAGACAGATACATAGATAGAGATTTAATAACACACAGACAGATACATAGATAGAGATTTAATAACACACAGACAGATAAATCGGTAGAGATTTAATAACACACAGACAGATACATAGATAGAGATTTAATAACACACAGACAGATAAATCGGTAGAGATTTAATAACACACAGACAGATAAATCGGTAGAGATTTAATAACACACAGACAGATACATAGATAGAGATTTAATAACACACAGACAGATAAATCGGTAGAGATTTAATAACACACAGACAGATACATAGATAGAGATTTAATAACACACAGACAGATACATAGATAGAGATTTAATAACACACAGACAGATAAATAGTTACAGGTATTGTACAGGTACAACACACAGAGATATAGATGTAACACACAGATAGAGATGTAACACACACAGATAGAGATGTAACACACACAGATAGAGATGTAACACACAGAGAGATCTAACACACAGAGAGATGTAACACACAGAGATAGAGATGTAACACAGATATATAGATGTAACACACACAGATAGAGATGTAACACATATATATAGATGTAACACACAGACCCTACAATAATAGAAAAACAAACACTGTTGCAATCAAATCAAATGCATCTGACACGGGCTTACTGACAGACATGTAACACACACACAGAGACTTACCTTGAAATGCTAACATTACAGAGATGTTCACTGGCGAAAACATACACATGAAACACACCCGATAATTACAGACTTGTTCACTCTCATGAAACACACATACACAGCTGTTCGGCTGGCAGGAGATGTGTATGGATGTGGATGGATGGATGTGTGTGTGTGTGTGTGTGTGTGTGTGTGTGTGTGTGTGTGTGTGTGTGTGTGTGTGTGTGTGTGTGTGTGTGTGTGTGTGTGTGTTAGGGTGTGTGTGTGATCTGCTAGTGCTCAGCCTTTCCCACTATTTCCACTGTTGCTGTGCGTCTGAACCGATCTGACTTTCTCAACCTGTTTGTCACAAACACACGCACACACTCAGACACACACATGCACACACACTCACACACACAGTGGTGGAAAAGTACTCAACTGTCAAACTTGAGTAAAGTAAAGATATCTTAATAGAAAATGACTCAAGTAAAAGTGAAAGTCACCCAGTAAAGTTATACTTCAGTAAAACTCTAAAAGTATTTGGTTTTAAATATACTTCAGTATCCAAAGTAAATGTAAATGTGTAAATCATTTCACATTTCTAATATTAAACATATTCAGGATGAGTGGGTCCCCTGCAGAACGGTTGAGCTAACGTAGGCAAATGCGATTAGCAACAAGAAAATGTGTCATTTACATAGATATATCTGATATTGGCAGAAAGCTTAAATTCTTGTTAATCTAACTGCACTGTGCAATTTACAGTGAAATAATACCATGCTATTGTTTAAGGAAAGTTCACAATTTTGCACATGAAAAGATATTAATAAACAAATTATGCACATTTGGGCAGACTTGATACCAAATTTTGAACAGAAATGCAATGGTTCCTTTGTATAAACAGTATAAACCTTTGCACATACACTGCTGCCCTCTAGTGGCCAAAATCTAAATTGCACCTGGCCTGGAATAATACATTATGGCCTTTCTCTTGCATTTCAAAGATGATGGTACAAAAATACTGAAGAAAGTTTTTTTATTTTGTATTATCTTTTACCAGATAATGTGTTATATTATCCTACATTCCTTTCACATTTCCACAAACTTCAAAGTGTTTCCTTTCAGCTGGTGCCAAGAAAATGCATATCCTTGCTTCAAGTGCTGAGCTATAGGCAGTTAGAATTGGGTGTCATTTTAGGCAAAAAATGAAAAAAAGAGTCCGATCAAACCAGATGGCACCATTTTCTTGTGTTTTGTTATTTATGGAAAGCCAGGGGCCAAATGACTCTCCTCTGTCTATCCTTGGAAACATTGTACTGTATAATAACAACCTAAACCTCCCTCCCTCGTTCCCCTCTCTCTCTCTCTCTCTTTCTCTCTCTCTCTCTCTCTCTCTCTCTCTCTCTCTCTCTCTCTTTCTTTCTTTCTTTCTTTCTTTCTCTCTCTCTCTCTCACTCTATTTCTCTTCCTCTCTCTCTCTCTCCTTCACTCTTCCTCTCTCTCTCTCTTCATACCTCTCTCTCTCACTTCAAATCTCTCTCTCTCTCTCTCTCTCTCTCTCTCTCAAATTCAGATTGCTTTATTGGTATGAAATACAATTTGTAGATATTGCCAAAGCAGTATATTCGTATAGCATTTCAGTAAATACAGTACAATGCAAAGAGTAGATACAGTTTATTTCAGTAGTAATATTAAGAGTCCATATAATGATGTGTACAGGTACTGTACTACTGCTGTTGTATTGGGGAATCTTCGGTTGATAAATACTTAAATAAGATGATAAAAAGACAACATGGATGATGGTTACACTGTGTATAACTGCCAGCTAAATACAATGTAAATACTACAGGGAATTAATGGTCACGGGATGTCCCTCAAGCTAGTTTCTCCCTCACCCAGAATATGTCATTAGTAAATGCACAGAAGTTGGGAATTGATTGAGATATTCTCTCTCTCTCTCTCTCTCTCTCTCTCTCTCTCTCTCTCTCTCCCCTCACTCTATCTCTCTCTCTCTATCTCTCTCTCTCTCCCTCACTCTTTCTCTCTCTCTCTCTCTCTCTCTCTCTCTCTCTCTCTCTCTCTCTCTCTCTCCTCCCTCACTCTATCTATCTCTCTCTCTCTCTCGTTCTCTATCTATCTTTCTCTCTCTTGCTCTCTTTCTCTCTCTCTCGCTCTCTCCATCTCTCCCTCCCTTGATCTCTACTTCTAACATGAGTCATCTTCAGAGTGGACGGGATCTCCCTATTCCCTTAGAGGTGTACACTTCTCTGAACCCTTTCATTTCAGTCAACAACTGTCAAGATAGATTTCCATGTACCCCTTTCCTGCAGTCAAATGACCTAGTTGCCTCATGGGTGGAATGTTATTCATATTTTGCATAATACATTTTTTTAAATGCTGAAAATCCTGTGTTTCAATGTCAAATGGTTTTGTTATATTTCAGTCTGCAAACTCAAGATGTAATATATTTTAACTCCATATCTGACAGGTGTTTCTTTTTCTGAAGCCCATAACCATGTGTGTGAGGTGTATACTTTTGTTTTAAAGTAGATTTGTTTTAGACTACCAAGAAACACTCTGTGTGAGCCTGACTTATCCCACTGCAGTAAAAGGTTCACCCTCCCTTCAAAACAGCCACATAACACTCTCCCTCTCTCTGTCTCACTGTAAAACACACACACTCTGTTTCTTTTCCTCTCTTTCTCTCTACTTAGAAGTGCAGCGATGCAGCACATGTCAACACTCAACCTCTTCTGGAAGCTAAAAGATCTCTTTCCACACAGACACACTTCCCTCCACATCCAGCTATTGAAAAGAGACATAAAGTCACCTTAGAAATCTTCTGTTGTGCAGACGAGCCCCTTCCTTTCCTCCTCTCCTCTCCAATAGTTCTCCCTCTCCTCTCCTCTCCTGGTCTGTAATGTCAGTTCCCGCCGATGATCCTGAGCCCCTCCATTTCCTCCCCAGCTCCCTGTTTCTGGTACTGAGCAGCACAGGCAACTGACTGCGTTCCTGTAGTCTCTCTCTCTTCCCCTTCTCTCTCTCTCTCTCTCTGCTCTCAGATCTCTGTCTCTCTCTCTCTCACTCTCACTCTCTCTGAGCAGGACTGTGTGTTACACAGCTCAGCCAGTCAGCCTGCCTGGCCTGCCCCACCACCACAGGAGTCCCAGTCTCCTCCAGGGTCCTAGTGCTAGTAAAATTCTTTGAAAGAATGCCATTGTCTCTGATCGGAGCCCTCCCTGCCTCCCTCCTCCTCCCCTCTCCCCTACCTCAGAGCGTCAGCAGGTTGCCAGGACAACGAGGGCCGGCCTAGAGGGAGCAGATCAGATCATGCTGTCCAGAGGCTCCAGTAGGCTAACTGGCTGACTGACTGACTGTCTGACTAGCTGACTGGCTGGTTGACTCACTGGCTGGCTGACTGACTAGCTGGCTGGGTAACTGACTGACTACCTGACTGTCGGACTAGCTGACTAGCTGACTGGCTGGCTAACTGATTGACTGACTGGCTGACTGACTGCTGCCTGACTGGCTGGCTGGCTGACTGGCAGACTGGCTGGCTGGCTAGCGGAATGTCTGAATGTCTAACTAGCTGACTGGCTGGCGGGCTGACTGACTAGCTGGCTGGCTGGGTAACTGACTGACTGACTGCCTGACTGTCTGACTGGCTGGCTGACTGGCAGACTGGCTGGCTGGCTGGCTGACTGGCTATCTGACTGGCTGACTGTCTGATTAGCTGACTGGCTGGCTGTCTGGCTGACTCGCTGGCTGGCTGACTGGGTGGGTAACTGACTGACTGACTGCTGCCTGAATGTCTGACTAGCTGACTGGCTGGCTGGCTCACTGGCAGACTGGCTGGCTAGCGGAATGTCTGACTGTCTAATTAGCTGGCTGACTGTCTGATTAGCTGACTGGCTGGCTGTCTGGCTGACTCGCTGGCTGGCTGACTGGGTGGGTAACTGACTGACTGACTGCTGCCTGAATGTCTGACTAGCTGACTGGCTGGCTGGCTCACTGGCAGACTGGCTGGCTAGCGGAATGTCTGACTGTCTAATTAGCTAGCTGGCTGAAGGGCTGACTCGCTGGCTGGCTGGCTGACTGACTAGCTGGCTGGCTGGGTAACTGACTGACTGACTGCCTGACTGTCTGACTAGCTGACATGCTAGCTGAATGTCTGACTGTCAAACTAGCTGACTGACTGACTGACTGACTGACTTGCTGGCTGGCTGACTGACTGACTTCCTGGCTATCTGGCTAGCTCACTGACTGACTGGTTGGCTGACTGACATCCTTTATATTTTGACATGAAACTGAATCATAATAGAGATATCATAATCAAAACCAGGACTAAGCACCGACGTATATTTGGGTATCCCCTTTACATTAGGCTGCTTTTGTACACAGTACTGCAACTACTGTAGCAACAAGATAGTACCAACTATATTTGCAACAGTAAGCTGTATGTTTACTGTGATAAACATCACAGAGGTTAATTTTGTTTACTATCTATTATTATCTTACTTTGGCAGAGAGAGAGAGGGAGAGAGGGAGAGAGAGAGGCTCCCAGATCAGATCACAGCAGTAAACTCTGCAGACATCTATAAGATCCTGACTGTCACTAGGACTTAACACAGCCCTCTGGGTCCACACACACACACACACTCGCATTTGTTATACTATCCTTGTGGATGCCAAACAATTGATTCCCATTCAAAATCCCATTTTCCTTAGCCCATAAACCCAACCATTGTCCTTGTTTTACTAACCCTGTGAGGACTTCTGGTCCCCACAAGGATAGTAAAACCAAACACACACTCTGCCTTCTAATCAGACAGAGAGAGATGGGAGGAAAGAGGGAGACAGACAGAGAGAGAAAGGAGGAAAGCGGGAGACAGACAGAGAGAGAAAGGAGGAAAGAGGGAGACAGACAGAGAGAGAGAGAGAGAGAGGAGGAAAGAGGGAGACAGAGAGAGAGAGAGAGAGAGAGAGGGGAGGAAAGGGGAAGACAGACAGACAGAGAGAGGGGAGGAAAGAGGGAGACAGACAGAGAGAGAGAGGGGAGGAAAGGGGAAGACAGACAGAGAGAGAGAGAGAGAGAGATGAAAGGGGGAGACAGACAGACAGAGAGAGGGGGAGGAAAGGGGGAGAAAGACAGAGAGAGCGGGGAGGAAAGGGGGAGACAGACAGAGAGAGAGAGAGAGAGAGAGAGAGAGAGAGAGAGAGAGAGAGAGAGAGACAGACAGAGATGAAAGGGGGAGACAGACAGAGAGAGAGAGGGGGGAGGAAAGGGGGAGACAGACAGAGAGAGCGGGGAGGAAAGGGGGAGACAGACAGAGAGAGAGAGAGAGGGGAGGAGAGGGGAGACAGACAGAGAGAGAGGGGAGGAAAGGGGGAGACAGACAGAGAGAGAGAGAGGGGAGGAAAGGGGGAGACAGACAGAGAGAGAGGGGAGGAAAGGGGGAGACAGACAGAGAGAGAGGGGAGGAAAGGGGGAGACAGAGAGAGAGAGAGAGACAGACAGAGATGAAAGGGGGAGACAGACAGAGAGAGAGAGGGGGAGGAAAGGGGGAGACAGACAGAGAGAGCGGGGAGGAAAGGGGGAGACAGACAGAGAGAGAGAGAGAGGGGAGGAGAGGGGGAGACAGACAGAGAGAGAGGGGAGGAAAGGGGGAGACAGACAGAGAGAGAGGGGAGGAAAGGGGAGACAGACAGAGAGAGGGGGAGGAAAGGGGGAGACAGAGAGAGAGAGAGAGAGAGAGAGAGAGGAGGAAAGGGGAGACAGACAGAGAGAGAGGGGAGGAAAGGGGGAGACAGACAGAGAGAGAGGGGGAGGAAAGGGGGAGACAGACAGAGAGAGAGGGGGAGGAAAGGGGGAGACAGACAGAGAGAGAGAGAGAGAGAGAGAGAGAGGGAGGGGGGAAGGGGAGACAGACAGACAGAGAGGGAGAAAAGGTGGAGACAGACAGAGAGAGAGGGGAGGAAAGGGGGAGACGGACAGAGAGAGGGGGAGGAAAGGGGGAGACAGACAGAGAGAGAGGGAAAGGGGGAGACAGACAGAGAGAGGGGAGGAAAGGGGGAGACAGACAGAGAGAGAGGGAGGAAAGGGGGAGACAGACAGAGAGAGAGGGGAGGAAAGGGGGAGACAGACAGAGAGAGAGGACAGGAAAGGGGGAGACAGACAGAGAGAGAGGAGGAAAGGGGGAGACAGACAGAGCGAGAGGAAAGGAAAGGGGGAGACAGACAGAGAGAGAGGGGAGGAAAGGGGGAGACAGACATAGAGAGAGGGGAGGAAAGGGGGAGACAGACAGAGAGAGAGGGGAGGAAAGGGGGAGACAGACAGAGAGAGAGGGGCGGAAATGGGGCAGACAGACAGAGAGAGAGAGGAGGCAAGAAACAGACAGGTTAGAGAGAAAAGAGGGGGAGAAACTAAGGTAGAGAGAGAAAGAGACCGATAGACAGAGAATGAGACAGAGAGAGAGAGAGAGAGAGAGAAAGACCGATAGACAGAGAATGAGACAGAGAGACAGAGAATGAGACAGAGAGAGAGAGAAAGAGACCGAGAGGGAGACTGAGAGAGAGAGAGAGAGAGAGAGAGAGAGAGAGAGAGGAGGGGGGGAGGGGGAAGGGGGAGACAGACAGACAGAGAGGGGAGAAAAGGTGGAGACAGACAGAGAGAGAGGGGAGGAAAGGGGGGAGACAGACAGAGAGAGAGGGGAGGAAAGGGGGAGACAGACAGAGAGAGAGGGGAGGAAAGGGGGAGACAGACAGAGAGAGAGGAAAGGAAAGGGGGAGACAGACAGAGAGAGAGAGGAGGCAAGAAACAGACAGGTTAGAGAGAAAAGAGGGGGAGAAACTAAGGTAGAGAGAGAAAGAGACCAATAGACAGAGAATGAGACAGAGAGAGAGAGAGAGAGAGAGAGAGAGAAAAAAAAAGACCGATAGACAGAGAATGAGACAGAGAGAGAGATTGAGAGAAACCGAGAGGGAGACTGAGAGAGAGAGAGAGAGAGAGAGAGAGAGACCGAGAGACAGAGAGAGAGAGAGAGAGACAGAGAGAGAGAGAGAGAGAGAGCTGTATATGTATGTCTATATATATATATTTTTTATTTTTTTTATTTTTTTATTTCACCTTTATTTAACCAGGTAGGCTAGTTGAGAACAAGTTCTCATTTGCAACTGCGACCTGGCCAAGATAAAGCATAGCAGTGTGAACAGACAACACAGAGTTACACATGGAGTAAACAATTAACAAGTCAATAACACAGTAGAAAAAAAAAATGGGCAGTCTATATACAATGTGTGCAAAAGGCATGAGGAGGTAGGCGAATAATACAATTTTGCAGATTAACACTGGGGTGATAAATGATCAGATGGTCATGTACAGGTAGAGATATTGGTGTGCAAAAGAGCAGAAAAGTAAATAAATAAATAAAAAAAACAGTATAAAAATAGTACGGGAATGAGGTAGGTGAAAATGGGTGGGCTATTTACCAATAGACTATGTACAGCTGCAGCGATCGGTTAGCTGCTCGGATAGCTGATGTTTGAAGTTGGTGAGGGAGATAAAAGTCTCCAACTTCAGCGATTTTTGCAGTTCGTTCCAGTCACAGGCAGCAGAGTACTGGAACGAAAGGCGGCCAAATGAGGTGTTGGCTTTAGGGATGATCAGTGAGATACACCTGCTGGAGCGTGTGCTACGGATGGGTGTTGCCATCGTGACCAGTGAACTGAGATAAGGCGGAGCTTTACCTAGCATGGACTTGTAGATGACCTGGAGCCAGTGGGTCTGGCGACGAATATGTAGCGAGGGCCAGCCGACTAGAGCATACAAGTCGCAGTGGTGGGTGGTATAAGGTGCTTTGGTGACAAAACGGATGGCACTATGATAGACTGCATCCAGTTTGCTGAGTAGAGTGTTGGAAGCCATTTTGTAGATGACATCGCCGAAATCGAGGATCGGTAGGATTGTCAGTTTTACTAGGGTAAGCTTGGCGGCGTGAGTGAAGGAGGCTTTGTTGCGGAATAGAAAGCCGACTCTTGATTTGATTTTTGATTGGAGATGTTTGATGTGAGTCTGGAAGGAGAGTTTGCAGTCTAGCCAGACACCTAGGTACTTATAGATGTCCACATATTCAAGGTCGGAACCATCCAGGGTGGTGATGCTAGTCGGGCATGCGGGTGCAGGCAGCGATCGGTTGAAAAGCATGCATTTGGTTTTACTCGCGTTTAAGAGCAGTTGGAGGCCACGGAAGGAGTGCTGTATGGCATTGAAGCTCGTTTGGAGGTTAGATAGCACAGTGTCCAATGACGGGCCGAAAGTATATAGAATGGTGTTGTCTGCGTAGAGGTGTATCAGGGTATCGCCCGCAGCAAGAGCAACATCATTGATATATACAGAGAAAAGAGTCGGCCCGAGAATTGAACCCTGTGGCACCCCCATAGAGACTGCCAGAGGACCGGACAGCATGCCATATATATATATATATTATAGTATTCCGTTTTTTTTTCAATGTACTTTACTCAAACCAGTGAATATCACTTATTATAAATGAGATCACTAACGATCAGCTCTTGGAATATCCAGGGCCTAAACTCTTCACACTTTGGTTATAAAACAACAAATCCAGAATGGATTTAAAACATCAAGCGACAGGACATCATAATCCTACTGGAAACATGGTGTCGTGGAGACATAGATACTCAGTGTCCCTCAGGCTATAGAGATAGTTTTTCTACCATCAATCAAACATAAAAAGGTTAAACGAGGCCGAGACTCAGGTGAAATCATAATTTGGCATATGTAGGACTTGAATGAAATTTTAAAAAGGTACCAGTCACATTTGGCTAAAACTTAACAAAGGTACAATCTATTGTGACAATGATGTATACATATGTGCAGCTTATGCTCCTCCTTCAGATTCATCATATTATGATGATCAGTTTTTTTGACAATCTCCAGACAGAAATCATTACATTTCAGGCGCAGGGTAAAGTGCTTCTTTGTGGAGATTTCAATGCAAGAACAGGTTCTGAGCCTGACTACACTGATACGGGAGGTAACCACCACATATTTGGACACCCCTCAAATCAAATCAAATCAAATTTGATTTGTCACATACACATGGTTAGCAGATGTTAATGCGAGTGTAGCGAAATGCTTGTGCTTCTAGTTCCGACAATGCAGTGATAACCAACAAGTAATCTAACTAACAATTCCAAAACTACTGTCTTATACACAGTGTAAGGGGATAAGGAATATGTACATAAGGATATATGAATGAGTGATGGTACAGAGCAGCATACAGTAGATGGTATCGAGTACAGTATATACATATGAGATGAGTATGTAGACAAAGTAAACAAAGTGGCATAGTTAAAGTGGCTAGTGACATAAGAATGCAGTCGATGATCTAGAGTACAGTATATACATATGCATATGAGATGAATAATGTAGGGTAAGTAACATTATATAAGGTAGCATTGTTTAAAGTGGCTAGTGATATATTTACATCATTTCCCATCAATTCCCACCTTGTACAGTAGCCCTATTATCAATAATAGAAACTGTCCTGACCAAATACTGAACAAAAATGGGAAGGAGTTAGTACATCTCTGTCAAGCCTTATGCCTGTACATGTTTAATGGTAGAAACAGAGGAGACTCTTTAGGTCAGTTTACTTAGGCCTGTACATGTTTAATGGTAGAAACAGAGGAGACTCTTCAGGTCAGTTTACTTAGGCCTGTACATGTTTAATGGTAGAATCAGAGGGGACTCTTTAGGTCAGTTTACTTAGGCCTGTACATGTTTAATGGTAGAATCAGAGGGGACTTTTTAGGTCAGTTTACTTAGGCCTGTACATGTTTAATGGTAGAAACAGAGGAGACTCTTTAGGTCAGTTTACTTAGGCCTGTACATGTTTAATGGTAGAAACAGAGGAGACTCTTCAGGTCAGTTTACTTAGGCCTGTACATGTTTAATGGTAGAATCAGAGGGGACTTTTTAGGTCAGTTTACTTAGGCCTGTACATGTTTAATGGTAGAATCAGAGGGGACTTTTTAGGTCAGTTTACTTAGGCCTGTACATGTTTAATGGTAGAAACAGAGGAGACTCTTTAGGTCAGTTTACTTAGGCCTGTACATGTTTAATGGTAGAATCAGAGGGGACTTTTTAGGTCAGTTTACTTAGGCCTGTACATGCTTAATGGTAGAATCAGAGGGGACTTTTTAGGCCAGTTTACTTACTGCTCAGCTCTTGAGACGTGTAGTCGATTATGCCATCACTGACATTGACCCCTCCTCCGTTAGTGCATTCACTGTCAGACCACAGTCACCGTTGTCAGATCACAGTCAGATCAACGTGTTTCTGAAGAAATGAACCGGCAATATTCATTTAAAAAAACAGCCCAATAAACTCTACAACATAAACCAATCGTACAGATGGGCTCCAAACAGTGCAGAGAGATTAATTGAAACATTTAACTCAAATGAAATGATGAACTCTATACAGCTCTTCAATAACTCACGGTACAAAAACAATAAAAATGGTGTCAATTCGGCTACTCAAAACATCCTCTGCATATTCCAAAAAGCAGCATCGAAAGCACATTTGAGAAAACCAAAGAAATGCAACATCAGAAACAAAAAACAAAATGTTTCTGACAAATGGTTTGATAATGAATGTCAAATCAAATCAAATGTATTTATATAGCCCTTCGTACATCAGCTGGTATCTCAAAGTGCTGTACAGAAACCCAGCCTAAAACCCCAAACAGCAAGCAATGCAGGTGTAGAAGCACGGTGGCTAGGAAAAACTCCCTAGAAAGGCCAAAACCTAGGAAGAAGCCTAGAGCGGAACCAGGCTATGTGGGGTGGCCAGTCCTCTTCTGGCTGTGCCGGGTGGAGATTATAACAGAACATGGCCAAGATGTTCAAATGTTCATAAATGACCAGCAGGGTCAAATAATAATAATCACAGGCAGAACAGTTGAAACTGGAGCAGCAGCACAGCCAGGTGGACTGGGGACAGCAAGGAGTCATCATGTCAGGTAGTCCTGAGGCATGGTCCTAGGGCTCAGGTCCTCCAAGAGAGAGAAAGAAAAGAGAAAAGAGAAAGAGAGAATTAGAGATAGCATACTTAAATTCACACAGGACACCGGATAGGACAGGAGAAGTACTCCAGATAAAACAATTAGAAAACACCTAAGACAAATGTCAAACAAAAAACATAAGCAGGAAAACAACCCAGAGCTACGATATGAATACTTTGAAACTCTGAAACAGTATAAACAAACAAGACACTTGATGAAATTGAAAACGCAATTGACCAGAATCCGTTCTGGGACATGTGGAACCATTTAAGCACAACAAAGCCACAAGAATTAGCCATACAAGATGTAGGAATTTGGAAAACTTATTTTTATAATCTATACAAAAACATCCCGCAAAAAGACTTACAACAGAACCAATTAGAAATTAAAGAAAAATTGAACATCCTTGAATCAGTCATTAAAACAAATCTAAATCCATTAGATTACCCAATAACCCAACAAGAACTAAATGAAAGGCTAAAATCTTTTAAATCAAAGAAGGCTTGTGGTCTAGACAACATCAGAAATGAAATGCTGAAAAACAGCACACCTGAATAGCAAAATGCTGTGCTTAAATTGTTCAACATGGTTTTAACTTCTGGCCTCTTCTCTGATATCTGGAAACAGGGGCTCATCTCCCCTATCCACAAAAGTGGAGACAAATCAGACCCAATAATTACTGGGGAATTTGCGTAAACAGTAACTTGGGAAAGGTTTTTTTGAATTCAAGACCTTTCTTCAAGAAAAAAATGTAATAAGTAAATGTCAAATTGGCTTTATCCCCAACCATCTCACTACTGACCATACATACACCTTACACACACTAATTAATAAACACCATCACACTACTGACCATATATACACCTTACGCACACTAGTTAATAAACACCATCTCACTACTGACCATACATACACCTTACACACACTAGTTAATAAACACCATCTCACTACTGACCATACATACACCTCACACACACTAATTAATAAACACCACCTCACTACTGACCATACATACACCTCACACACACTAATTAATAAACACCATCTCACTACTGACCATATATACACCTCACACACACTAATTAATAAACACCATCTCACTACTGACCATATATACACCTCACACACACTAATTAATAAACACGTCCACCAAAAAAAAGAGGGCAAAATCTTTGCTTGCTTTATTGACTTTAAAAAAGCATTTGATTCTAATTTGGAACGAAGGGCTATTCTACAAAATTGTCACGTCCTGACCTTAGTTCCTTTTTTATGTCTCTGTTTTAGTTTGGCCAGGGTGTGAGTTGGGGTGGGCATTTGATGGTTTTGTTCTATGTTTTGTATTTCTGCTTTTGGCCTGGTATAGTTCCCAATCAGAGGCAGCTGACAATCGTTGTCTCTGATTGAGAACCATACTTAGGTAGCCTGTGTTCCCATTATGGTTTGTGGGTAGTTGTTTCCTGTCTCTGTACCAGACAGGACTGTTTAGTTTGTTCCGTTCTGTTCTCTTTGTTCTAGTGTTCAGTGTAATTAAAAGATCATGAACACGTACCACGCCGCACCTTGGTCCTCTCCTTCTTCCACCTACGACAGCCGTTACAAAACTCCTCCAAAGTGGGCTAGGTGGAAAGGTATATGACTTAATAAAATGTATGTACACAGAAAATAAGTGTTAAATAAAAATCTAAAACCAAAGAACAGAATTATTTTCACAATGTCGAGGTGTGAGACAAGGCTGCAGTTTGAGTCCAAATCTTTTCAACATTAATTTCAATGAATCAGCAGACATGTTGGACCAATCTCCAGCCCCAGGACTCACACTATTTGACACAGAGGTGAAATACCTGCTATATGCTGATGACTTGGTACTTCTATCACCAACCAAATAAGGTCTTCAACAAAACATAAATATTCTAGAGCAATATTGCCATAATTGGGCCCTGGCAGTAAATTTCCCAAAAATGTCCCCCTAAAAAAACAGATGTCAGAAACACAAATATAAATTCACCCTGAACAACACCTTAATTGAACACACTAAAAATGACACCTACCTTGGTCTGACCATATCTGCATCGGGAAACTTTAATATGGCAGTGAATGCACTCAAAGAAAAACCCCGCAGAGCAATGTATGCAATAAAAATTAAATTATTCCAAATCAACATCCCAATTAGAATTTGGACCAAAATATTTGACAGTGTAATCCTACCAATAGCACTTTATGGAAGTGAGGTTTGGGGACCACTCAATAAACTGGATTTTAAAATGTGGGACAAAAATCCAATTGAAGCCCTACATGCAGAATTCTGTCGGAAAATCCTACAAGTCCAGAGAAATA
>NC_088408.1:14015652-14143152 GCF_034236695.1 Oncorhynchus nerka
ACCTTCTATCACATAAGCTGCTGGTGACACAACATAGCTTGGAATTTGTCTATTTCTCCCTGACCTCTTTCTCTCTCTCCCTCTTTGTCTCCTCTCTCTCCCCCCACCTCTCTCTCTGGTCTCTCTCCCCTCTCTGTCTCCTCTCTCCCCCCACCTCTCTCTCTGGTGTCTCTCTCTCCCCTCTCTGTCTCCTCTCTCTCCCCCCACCTCTTTCTCTGGTCTCTCTCTCTCCCCCTCTATGTCTCCTCTCTCTCCCCCACCTCTCTCTCTGGCCTCTCTCTCCCCCTCTCTGTCTCCTCTCCCCCCCAAATCTCTCTCTGGTCTCTCTCTCTCTGGTGTCTCTCTCTGTCTCCTCTCTCTCCCCCACCTCTCTCTGGTCTCTCTGGTCTCTCTCTCTCCCCCATCTGTCTCCACTCTCCCCCACCTCTCTCTCTGGTGTCTCTCTCTCCCCCTCTCTGTCTCCTCTCTCTCCCCCACCTCTCTATCTGGTGTCTCTCTGGTGTCTCTCTCTCCCCCTCTCTGTCTCCTCTCTATCCCCCCCACCCCTCTCTCTGGTCTCTCTCTCTCTGGTGTCTCTCTCTCCCCTCTCTGTCTCCTTTCTCTCCCCCACCTCTCTCTCTGGTCTCTCTCTCTCTCTCTCTCTCTCTCTCTCTCTCTCTCTCTCTCTCTCTCTCTCTCTCCCCTCCCCTCTCTGTCTCCACTCTCCCCACCCTCTCTCTCTTCCCCAAACCTCTCTCTCTCCCCCCCTCTATCTCTCTCTCCTCCTCTCTGTCTCCACTCTCCCCACCCTCTCTCTCTTCCCCAAACCTCTCTCTCTCTCCCCCCTCTCTCTCCCCTCACCTCTCTCTCTGGTATCTCTCTCTCCCCCTCTCCCCCTCCTCTCTCTCCCCCCACCTCTCTCTCTGGTATATCTCTCTCCCCCCTCTCTGTCTCCTCTCTCCCCCCACCTTTCTCTCTGGTCTCTCTCTCCCCCCTCTCTGTCTCCACTCTCCCCCACCTCTCTCTCTGCTATCTCTCTCTCCCCCTCTATGTCTCATCTCTCTCCCCCACCTCTCTCTCTGCTATCTCTCTCTCCCCTCTCTGTCTCCTCTCTCTCCCCCACCTCTCTCTCTGGTCTCTCTCTCTCCCCCTCTCTGTCTCCACTCTCCCCACCCTCTCTCTCTTCCCCCAACCTCTCTCTCTCTCTGTCTCTGGTCACCCCTCACACACTCCACTCTCCCCACCCTCTCTCTCTTCCCCCAACCTCTCTCTCTCGCTGGTCACCCCTCACAAACTCCACTCTCCCCACCCTCTCTCTCTTCCCCCACCTCTCTCTCTGGTCTCTCTCTCTGGTCACCCCTCACGCACTCCACTCTCCCCACCCTCTCTCTCTTCCCCCAACCTCTCTGGTCTCTCTCTGGTCACCCCTCACGCACTCCACTCTCCCAACCCTCTCTCTCTTCCCCCAAGCTCTCTCTCTCTCTCTGGTCACCCCTCACGCACTCCTCTCTCCCCACCCTTTCTCTCTTCCCCCAACCTCTCTCTCTTCGCTCTCTGGTCACCCCTCACGCACTCCTCTCTCCCCACATCTCTCTCTTCCCCACCCTCTCTCTCTTCCCCCAACCTCTCTCTCTCCCTCCTCTGGTCACCCCTCACGCACTCCTCTCTCCCTACCCTCTCTCTCTTCCACCAACCTCTCTCTCTCTCTCTGGTCACCCCTCACACACTCCTCTCTCCCCACCTCTCTCTCTCCCCCACCTCTCTCTCTCCCCAACACCTCTCTTTCCCCAACCTCTCTCTCTCTCTCTCTCTGGTCACCCCTCACGCACTCCTCTCTCCCCACCCTCTCTCTCTTCCCCAACCTCTCTCTCTTTCTCTCTCCCACTCTCTCTCTTCCCCAAGCTCTCTCTCTCTCTCTCTCTCTGGTCACCCCTCACGCACTCCTCTCTCCCCACCCTCTCTCTCTTCCACCAACCTCTCTCTCTCTCTCTCTCTGGTCACCCCTCACACACTCCTCTCTCCCCACCCTCTCTCTCTCTCCCCACCCTCTCTCTCTCCCCAACCCCTCTCTCTTCCCCAACCTCTGTCTCTCTGGTCACCCCTCACGCACTCCTCTCTCCCCACCCTCTCTCTCTTCCACCAACCTCTCTCTCTCTCTCTCTCTCTGGTCACCCCTCACACACTCCTCTCTCTCCACCTCTCTCTCTCTCCCCACCTCTCTCTCTCTCTCCCCAACCCCTCTCTCTTCCCCCAACCTCTCTCTCTGGTCACCCCTCACGCACTCCTCTCTCCCCACCCTCTCTCTCCCCCACCTCTCTCTCTCTCCCCAACCCCTCTCTCTTCCCCCAACCTCTCTCTCTCTCTCTCTCTCTCTCTCTGGTCACCCCTCACGCACTCCACTCTCCCCACCCTCTCTCTCTTCCCCCAACCTCTCTCTCTCTGGTCACCCCTCACGCACTCTCTCTCTTTCTCTCTCCCGCTCTCTTACCCTCCCATTCCAGAGTAAACTGCTGGGTACTGATCAATAGTAATACAGGTCTGCTGTAGCTGTTTATTTTGGAAAGTGTGTGACACCCAGCGGGTGACAAAGTGCACTTCACACACACACACACACACACACACACACACACACACACACACACACACACACACACACACACACACACACACACACACACACACACACACACACACACACACACACACACACACACACACACACACACACACACACACACACACACACACTGCTATAAAAATGTGGGCCAGAGCTGTGGCCACACACACACACACACACTGCTATAAATATGTGGGCCAGAGCTGTGGCCACACACACGCACATGGACACACACTCACACAAACACACTCCATCTCCGTTTTATTCCTGACTGTGTGAGTGGCCACGGCCAGACAGAGAAACACAACAGGGTCTCTGGTCCACTGAGCAGGACTCACAGACCTCCAGGCAGGTAAAGAGAGTAAGGATTAGATAAGGGTATTTGGGACAGCAGCACACCTCCCTGCATCCCACTGCTGGCTTGCCTCTGAAGCTAACAGGGTTGGTCCTGGTCCGTCCCTGGATGGGAGATCAAATGCTGCTGGAAGTGGTGTTGGAGAACCAGTAGGAAGCACTCTTTCCTCTTGTCTAAAATAATATCCCAATGCCCCAGGGCAGTGATGGGGGACATTGCCCTGTGTAGGGTGCTGCCTTTTGGATTGACACCCGCTCTCTGTGGTCACTAAAGATCCTATGACACTTATCGTAAGAGTAGGGGTATTAACCCTGGTGTCCTGGTTAAATTCCCCATCTGGGAATTACCATACCATCATGTTCACATCATCATCCCCAGCTTTCAATTGGCTCATTCATCCCCCCTCCACTCCCCGGTAACTGTTCCCCAGGTCGTTGCTGTAAATGAGAATGTGTTCTTAGCCAACTTACCTGGTTAAATAAAACAAACAAAAATAGGTCAAGGAGAGTATGTGATGTTCATTATGTCTAGTGAATAATACCTGAGTGAGTTGGGTGTGTTTTGATCTACGAGACAATATCACAAACATTTAATTTGTTTAAATACATTCTGTGCAAAGGCACAATGATTAGAAAGGAGGATAATGGAGGGATCACATTCAGAGTAAGAATTGAATCCCATCATTTAGATGTCGCCAGTAAACAGGATATATAGAATATGATTTAATCTTTGTCATTCAATAAAACATCATTCTTTTTCAGTTTCTCTCTTTTTCTTTACCCATCTCGCTTTCTCTCTCTTCCCATCTCTTCTTCTCCTCTTTCTCTCTCTCTCTCTCTCTCTCTCTCTCTCTCTCTCTCTCACTCTCCCCACATCTTCCATTGGTGGGATGAGTCATTGTAGAAAGAGGACGGGAGGAGAGGGATGGAAGGGAGAAGAGGAGAGGGAAAGAGGTAGTGGCTGTGTTTTATTCCTCCGGAGGTGTTTTTCTCTTCACACTCTATCCTGAGCACGCGTCACAGACAGAGAACAGAGCAGGGCACAGTCCGGGCCCACATCCAGTCTGACATAACCTAATGTAGCATTGTTATTATACACTAGTCTGACATAACCTAATGTAGCATTGTTATTATACACCAGTCTGACATAACCTAATGTAGCATTGTTATTATACACTAGTCTGACATAACCTAATGTAGCATTGTTATGTGTTATTATACACCAGTCTGACATAACCTAATGTAGCATTGTTATTATACACTAGTCTGACATAACCTAATGTAGCATTGTTATTATACACTAGTCTGACATAACCTAATGTAGCATTGTTATTATACACTAGTCTGACATAACCTAATGTAGCATTGTTATTATACACTAGTCTGACATAACCTAATGTAGCATTGTTATTATACACTAGTCTGACATAACCTAATGTAGCATTGTTATTATACACTAGTCTGACATAACCTAATGTAGCATTGTTATGTGTTATTATACACCAGTCTGACATAACCTAATGTAGCATTGTTATTATACACTAGTCTGACATAACCTAATGTAGCATATGTTATGTTACTAATGTAGCATTGTTATTATACACTAGTCTGACATAACCTAATGTAGCATTGTTATTATACACTAGTCTGACATAACCTAATGTAGCATTGTTATTATACACTAGTCTGACATAACCTAATGTAGCATTGTTATTATACACTAGTCTGACATAACCTAATGTAGCATTGTTATTATATACCAGTCTGACATAACCTAATGTAGCATTGTTATTATAGACCAGTCTGACATAACCTAATGTAGCATTGTTATGTGTTATTATACAACAGTCTGACATAACCTAATGTAGCATTGTTATTATACAACAGTCTGACATAACCTAATGTAGCATTGTTATTATACACTAGTCTGACATAACCTAATGTAGCATTGTTATGTGTTATTATACACCAGTCTGACATAACCTAATGTAGCATTGTTATTATACACTAGTCTGACATAACCTAATGTAGCATTGTTATTATACACTAGTCTGACATAACCTAATGTAGCATTGTTATTATACACTAGTCTGACATAACCTAATGTAGCATTGTTATTATACACTAGTCTGACATAACCTAATGTAGCATTGTTATTATATACCAGTCTGACATAACCTAATGTAGCATTGTTATTATAGACCAGTCTGACATAACCTAATGTAGCATTGTTATTATACACCAGTCTGACATAACCTAATGTAGCATTGTTATTATATACCAGTCTGACATAACCTAATGTAGCATTGTTATTATAGACCAGTCTGACATAACCTAATGTAGCATTGTTATGTGTTATTATACACCAGTCTGACATAACCTAATGTAGCATTGTTATGTGTTATTATACAACAGTCTGACATAACCTAATGTAGCATTGTTATTATATACCAGTCTGACATAACCTAATGTAGCATTGTTATTATATACCAGTCTGACATAACCTAATGTAGCATTGTTATTATAGACCAGTCTGACATAACCTAATGTAGCATTGTTATTATAGACCAGTCTGACATAACCTAATGTAGCATTGTTATGTGTTATTATACACCAGTCTGACATAACCTAATGTAGCATTGTTATGTGTTATTATACAACAGTCTGACATAACCTAATGTAGCATTGTTATTATACACCAGTCTGACATAACCTAATGTAGCATTGTTATTATACACTAGTCTGACATAACCTAATGTAGCATTGTTATTATACACCAGTCTGACATAACCTAATGTAGCATTGTTATTATACACTAGTCTGACATAACCTAATGTAGCATTGTTATTATACAGTAGTCTGACATAACCTAATGTAGCATTGTTATTATACAATAGTCTGACATAACCTAATGTAGCATTGTTATTATACACTAGTCTGACATAACCTAATGTAGCATTGTTATTATACAGTAGTCTGACATAACCTAATGTAGCATTGTTATTATAGACCAGTCTGACATAACCTAATGTAGCATTGTTATTATACAGTAGTCTGACATAACCTAATGTAGCATTGTTATTATACACTAGTCTGACATAACCTAATGTAGCATTGTTATGTGTTATTATACACCAGTCTGACATAACCTAATGTAGCATTGTTATGTGTTATTATACACCAGTCTGACATAACCTAATGTAGCATTGTTATGTGTTATTATACACTCGTCTGACATAACCTAATGTAGCATTGTTATGTGTTATTATACACCAGTCTGACATAACCTAATGTAGCATTGTTATTATAGACCAGTCTGACATAACCTAATGTAGCATTGTTATTATACAGTAGTCTGACATAACCTAATGTAGCATTGTTATTATACACTAGTCTGACATAACCTAATGTAGCATTGTTATTATACAGTAGTCTGACATAACCTAATGTAGCATTGTTATGTGTTATTATACACTCGTCTGACATAACCTAATGTAGCATTGTTATTATACACCAGTCTGACATAACCTAATGTAGCATTGTTATGTGTTATTATACACCAGTCTGACATAACCTAATGTAGCATTGTTATTATACACCAGTCTGACATAACCCAATGTAGCATTGTTATTATACACCAGTCTGACATAACCTAATGTAGCATTGTTATGTGTTATTATACACTCGTCTGACATAACCTAATGTAGCATTGTTATGTGTTATTATACACCAGTCTGACATAACCTAATGTAGCATTGTTATTATACACTAGCTTTTACTCTAGCCCAGTTGACATTTTAGCATAGTCGGGCAGTTACATCACAAAGAAACCAATCGATTCCTTGTGGTTGTAAGATATGTATTATAAATCATCTTAGACATTAAGTCCCCTATTTGGGGTACTTTAAGTGGTTCTGAACTAGTTCCGACTGACATTTTGGTGTATACAAAACTCTCTGTGGACGTCGCAGGGTCCCATGTCTTATAGTGCTAGAAAGTCCCATCTGTCTACGAGACACTCTCTCAGTGGTATCAGGTTTCAGACCCCACATTTGCATAGGGAGTGACGTGTCACATTTTCTGGCCTATGCAGACAAATAATTGATTTTCTCTTCCTCTGAGAGACCGTGCCCAGCCTGGGAGACAGCACATGAAAGTTGACGGTCTAGTGCAGGGTTATTCCACTCTCACTCTAAGAGGTCTGGAGCCTGCTGGTATTCTGTTCTACCTGCTAGTTCATTTTGGGGTGGCAGGTAGACTAGTGGTTAGAGTGGAGGGGTGGCAGGTAGTCTAGTGGTTAGAGTGGAGGGGCGGCAGGTAGCCTAGTGGTTAGAGTGGAGGGGTGGCAGGTAGCCTAGTGGTTAGAGTGTAGGGGTGGCAGGTAGTCTAGTGGTTAGAGTGTAGGGGTGGCAGGTAGCCTAGTGGTTAGAGTGGCGGGGTGGCAGGTAGACTAGTGGTTAGAGTGTAGGGGTGGCAGGTAGTCTAGTGGTTAGAGTGTAGGGGTGGCAGGTAGCCTAGTGGTTAGAGTGTAGGGGTGGCAGGTAGTCTAGTGGTTAGAGTGTAGGGCGTAGCAGTAAGTCGTCCTGTCATCCCGTTCCTGTATATATCGCTTCGATTCCCTGATCCACCTCTACGCAGACCACACCATTCTATATACTTTCGGCCCGTCATTGGACACTGTGCTATCTAACCTCCAAACGAGCTTCAATGCCATACAGCACTCCTTCCGTGGCCTCCAACTGCTCTTAAACGCGAGTAAAACCAAATGCATGCTTTTCAACCGATCGCTGCCTGCACCCGCATGCCCGACTAGCATCACCACCCTGGATGGTTCCGACCTTGAATATGTGGACATCTATAAGTACCTAGGTGTCTGGCTAGACTGCAAACTCTCCTTCCAGACTCATATCAAACATCTCCAATCGAAAATCAAATCAAGAGTCGGCTTTCTATTCCGCAACAAAGCCTCCTTCACTCACGCCGCCAAGCTTACCCTAGTAAAACTGACTATCCTACCGATCCTCGACTTCGGCGATGTCATCTACAAAATGGCTTCCAACACTCTACTCAGCAAACTGGATGCAGTCTATCACAGTGCCATCCGTTTTGTCACTAAAGCACCTTATACCACCCACCACTGCGACTTTATGCTCTAGTCGGCTGGCCCTCACTACATATTCATCGCCAGACCCACTGGCTCCAGGTCATCTACAAGTCCATGCTAGGTAAAGCTCCGCCTTATCTCAGTTCACTGGTCACGATGGCAACACCCATCCGTAGCACGCGCTCCAGCAGGTGTATCTCACTGATCATCCCTAAAGCCAACACCTCATTTGGCCGCCTTTCGTTCCAGTACTCTGCTGCCTGTGATTGGAACGAACTGCAAAAATCGCTGAAGTTGGAGACTTTTATCTCCCTCACCAACTTCAAACATCAGCTATCTGAGCAGCTAACCGATCGCTGCAGCTGTACATAGTCTATTGGTAAATAGCCCACCCATTTTCACCTACCTCATTCCCATACTGTTTTTATACTGTTTTTTATTTATTTACTTTTCTGCTATTTTGCACACCAATATCTCTACCTGTACATGACCATCTGATCATTTATCACTCCAGTGTTAATCTGCAAAATTGTAATTATTCGCCTACCTCCTCATGCCTTTTGCACACATTGTATATAGACTGCCCCTTTTTTTCTACTGTGTTATTGACTTGTTAATTGTTTACTCCATGTGTAACTCTGTGTTGTCTGTTCACACTGCTATGCTATATCTTGGCCAGGTCGCAGTTGCAAATGAGAACTTGTTCTCAACTAGCCTACCTGGTTAAATAAAGGTGAAATAAAAAAATAAAAAATAAAAAGGGGTGGCAGGTAGCCTAGTGGTTAGAGTGGAGGGGTGGCAGGTAGCCTAGTGGTTAGAGTGGAGGGGTGGCAGGTAGCCTAGTGGTTAGAGTGTAGGGGTGGCAGGTAGCCTAGTGGTTAGAGTGGAGGGGTGGCAGGTAGACTAGTGGTTAGAGTGTAGGGGCGGCAGGTAGCCTAGTGGTTGACGAATACGCTGATTCGGTGTGCGAGTTCATTAGAACGTGCGTCGAAGATGTCGTTCCCATAGCAACGATAAAAACATTCCCAAACCAGAAACCGTGGATTGATGGCAGCATTCGCGTGAAACTGAAAGCGCGAACCACTGCTTTTAATCAGGGCAAGGTGTCTGGTAACATGTCCGAATATAAACAATGCAGCTATTCCCTCCGCAAGGCTATTAAACAAGCTAAGCGTCAGTACAGAGACAAAGTGGAATCTCAATTCAATGGCTCAGACACAAGAGGCATGTGGCAGGGTCTACAGTCAATCACGGACTACAAGAAGAAACCCAGCCCAGTCACGGACCAGGATGTCTTGCTCCCAGGCAGACTAAATAACTTTTTTGCCCGCTTTGAGGACAATACAGTGCCACTGACACGGCCTGCAACGAAAACATGCGGTCTCTCCTTCACTGCAGCCGAGGTGAGTAAGACATTTAAACGTGTTAACCCTCGCAAGGCTGCAGGCCCAGACGGCATCCCCAGCCGCGCCTCAGAGCATGCGCAGACCAGCTGGCCGGTGTGTTTACGGACATATTCAATCAATCCCTATACCAGTCTGCTGTTCCCACATGCTTCAAGAGGGCCACCATTGTTCCTGTTCCCAAGAAAGCTAAGGTAACTGAGCTAAACGACTACCGCCCCGTAGCACTCACTTCCGTCATCATGAA
Organism: Oncorhynchus nerka; assembly: GCF_034236695.1. Lineage (NCBI taxonomy): Eukaryota > Metazoa > Chordata > Actinopteri > Salmoniformes > Salmonidae > Oncorhynchus > Oncorhynchus nerka. The sequence goes on from NC_088408.1 coordinate 14,025,357, forward strand.
GTGCTTTGAGAGACTAGTCAAGGACCATATCACCTCCACCCTACCTGACACCCTAGACCCACTCCAATTTGCTTACCGCCCAAATAGGTCCACAGACGATGCAATCTCAACCACACTGCACACTGCCCTAACCCACCTGGACAAGAGGAATACCTATGTGAGAATGCTGTTCATCGACTACAGCTCGGCATTCAACACCATAGTACCCTCCAAGCTCGTCATCAAGCTCGAGACCCTGGGTCTCGACCCCGCCCTGTGCAACTGGGTACTGGACTTCCTGACGGGCCACCCCCAGGTGGTGAGGGTAGGCAACAACATCTCCTCCCGCTGATCCTCAACACGGGGCCCCACAAGGGTGCGTTCTGAGCCCTCTCCTGTACTCCCTGTTCACCCACGACTGCGTGGCCACGCACGCCTCCAACTCAATCATCAAGTTTGCGGACGACACAACAGTGGTAGGCTTGATTACCAACAACGACGAGACGGCCTACAGGGAGGAGGTGAGGGCCCTCGGAGTGTGGTGTCAGGAAAATAACCTCACACTCAACGTCAACAAAACTAAGGAGATGATTGTGGACTTCAGGAAACAGCAGAGGGAACACCCCCTATCCACATCGATGGAACAGTAGTGGAGAGGGTAGCAAGTTTTAAGTTCCTCGGCATACACATCACAGACAAACTGAATTGGTCCACTCACACTGACAGCGTCGTGAAGAAGGCGCAGCAGCGCCTCTTCAACCTCAGGAGGCTGAAGAAATTCGGCTTGTCACCAAAAGCACTCACAAACTTCTACAGATGCACAATCGAGAGCATCCTGGCGGGCTGTATCACCGCCTGGTACGGCAACTGCTCCGCCCTCAACCGTAAGGCTCTCCAGAGGGTAGTGAGGTCTGCACAACGCATCACCGGGGCAAACTACCTGCCCTCCAGGACACCTACACCACCCGATGTTACAGGAAGGCCATAAAGATCATCAAGGACATCAACCACCCGAACCACTGCCTGTTCACCCCGCTATCATCCAGAAGGCGAGGTCAGTACAGGTGCATCAAAGCTGGGACTGAGAGACTGAAAAACAGCTTCTATCTCAAGGCTATCAGACTGTTAAACAGCCACCATTGAGTGGCTGCTGCCAACACACTGTCATTGACACTGACCCAACTCCAGCCACTTTAATAATGGGAATTGATGGGAAATGTTGTAAATATATCACTAGCCACTTTAAACAATGCTACCTTATATAATGTTACTTACCCTACATTATTCATCTCATATGCATAAGTATATACTGTACTCTACATCATCGACTGCATCCTTATGTAATACATGTATCTCTAGCCACTTTAACTATGCCACTTTGTTTACTTTGTCTACATACTCATCTCATATGTATATACTGTACTCGATACCATCTACTGTTTGCTGCTCTGTACCATCACTCACTCATATATCCTTATGTACATATTCTTTATCCCCTTACACTGTGTATAAGACAGTAGTTTTAGAATTGTTAGTTAGATTACTTGTTGGTTGTTACTGCATTGTCGGAACTAGAAGCACAAGCATTTCGCTACACTCGCATTAACATCTGCTAACCATGTGTATGTGACAAATAAAATTTGATTTGATTTGATTTGGTTAGAGTGTAGGGGCGGCAGGTAGCCTAGTGGTTAGAGTGGAGGGGTGGCAGGTAGACTAGTGGTTAGAGTGTAGGGGTGGCAGGTAGTCTAGTGGTTAGAGTGTAGGGGTGGCAGGTAGTCTAGTGGTTAGAGTGGAGGGGTGGCAGGTAGCCTAGTGGTTAGAGTGGAGGGGTGGCAGGTAGTCTAGTGGTTAGAGTGTAGGGGCGGCAGGTAGCCTAGTGGTTAGAGTGTAGGGGCGGCAGGTAGCCTAGTGGTTAGAGTGTAGGGGCGGCAGGTAGTCTAGTGGTTAGAGTGTAGGGGCGGCAGGTAGCCTAGTGGTTAGAGTGGAGGGGCGGCAGGTAGCCTAGTGGTTAGAGTGTAGGGGCGGCAGGTAGCCTAGTGGTTAGAGTGTAGGGGCGGCAGGTAGCCTAGTGGTTAGAGTGTAGGGGTGGCAGGTAGCCTAGTGGTTAGAGTGGAGGGGCAGGCAGGTAGCCTAGCGGTTAGAGTGTTGGGCTAGTCACCTAAAGGTTGCTGGATCGAATCACTGAGCTGACAAGGTAAAAATCTGTTGTTCTGCCCCTGAACAAGGCAGTTAACCCACTGTTTCCCGGTAGGCTGTAATTGTAAATAAGAATTTGTTCTTAACTGACTTTTCTAGTTATATAAAGGTCTAGATCAGTCCTTGATTAGAAGGGGAAAATTAAAAAAACACAGTGGAAATGGTTTTGAGGTCCAGAGTTGAGTTTGATGTGTCTAGTGAATCCCAACTGTTGTGCTTTCATCTCGCAGTGATATTCTCAGACAGATTTAAACCACTCAACATGAAAAATGCAAAAAAATGTCAGAGAATTGAAACAAGATCACTTTCTCTGTGTCAGAGACGGACAAAATCACTTTGTGCTTAAAGCTGAAGTTGTAACAAGTCTGCAAACATTGAATGGAGTTTCTGCGCCTCTCAGATGACGTTTAGGAGAAAAGTCTCTGTTGACAGTTAAATTAAATGTTGCCAATATTATACTGTCATTAAGTATGATAATATTTATTTTACAGTTATTTTACAGTCGTTTATAGTTTGTTTGTTACTACACTGAGTTAGTAGTCCAGTAATAGCAAGCGCTATTGCCCCACTTTTGTTGAATAGGAACAAAAATAATGTTTGATTTTTCATATTTTCATAATACTTATACTATGTAGTTGAACTTGTGTCCTCAAAAGTAAGTAGACCTCAGCAATTTATAGAAATGTTTTCACCAGAAAGGTTCAGATCTTCCAGATCTTTCTAAAACTATGCAATATTGTATATTATATTTTTTTAAATACATTTACTCATACTATTTAATCCTTCCACAAGATACTGTCCCGAAACAAATCTAGGGTTGCTACCCAAGCCGGCTGGTCGTACGTTTTATTGGTTCGGTTGCAAGAGACGTGACCCAGTTGTTCAGTCTTTTTGTTCTGTATCTATGGACGCGACCCAGTCGTTCATTCTAAATGTTCCATTGCCATACTGGCTGGCAACGCTCTTATCCCTTGCTTGCTAGCTAGCCAACTACAGCTAACTTACAGTCACGTCAAACAGTGCAGACAGAATAACAACAGTAGCTGCAGTTGATTATGCTGTTTTCTAGAGACATTTATTTGGATATATCCATAACAATGAGGTAATGAGGCGTGATTTCGCCTGGCATGGAAAATGTGCTCTCTCATTAGGACACTGTTGTTCAGAGGAGCTAGCCAACAACACACCTAACACAATAACATCAACTGAATTGCAAACTAGTTGCACTTTGTTTAGTTTGACCTTTTGTCAAATGACATTTCTTTTGTTTATATCCGTACAAATGATGCCGGTTTTTACAAATCTCCGCTGTTGAAAACTAAATGTTAGTCTAAAAGAAATGGTAGATAATGGCCTTTTATAGTGGAGATCAAGTTTCTAACTTCCCTGCCTGGGCTGATGAGACAGAGGATTGATCAGTCAGATGGAACAGAGTAAATAGGCATTTAAACTTCATAGATTTAGCCGGTGGTAACTTGTGGAATAGACACCAGCAGGAATGCACTTTTAACCCAATCAGAATTCAGGATATGACCCACCTGTTATATGAAATTGGATACACGTTATGCTGGCATGCACACTAACCTGGGTGACTGACAACACAAATCATTTTGTAGATGGTTCGTTTATACAGCTAGCTGGCCATTTCCTGTGACAGTCGCTTGTTCTAGGAAAAAAAATCAGACACAAACAACGAACATATACTGAACAAAAATAGAAATGCAACATGCAAGATTTTTTTTTTTTTTTTACTGAGTTACAGTTCATATAAGGAAATCAGTCAATTGAAATTATGTCATTAGAATGTATTTATTTATTAATTCATGGATTTCACATGACTGGGAATACAGATACGCATCTGATGGTCACAGATACCTTGAAAAAAAGGTAGGGGCGTGGATTACAAAACCAGTCAGTACCTGGTGTGGCAATTCTTTCTAATGCAGGGTGACACATCTCCTTTGCATAGAATTGATCAGTCTGTTGATTGTGGCCTGTGGATTGGTATCCCACTCCTCTTCAAAAGTGGCCATGTATTATCCGCAGCACAAGGTGCACCTGTGTAATGATCATGCTGTTAGTCAGCTTCTTGATAAGCCACACCTGTCAGGTGGATGGATTATCTTGGAAAATCACAAATGCTCACTAACAGAGCTCATGAAACATGGGACCAACACTCAGTGGTGTAAAGTACCTAAGTAAAAAATACTTTAAAGTACTACTTAAGTGGGGGGGTTTGCGGTATCTGTACTTTACTTTACTATTCAATATTTTTGACTACTTTTACTTTTACTTCACTACATTCCTAAAGAAAATTATGTACTTTGACTTTCCCTGACACTCAAAAGTTACATTTTGAATGGCTAGCAGGGCCGGAAAATGGTTAAATTCATGCACTTATCAAGAAAACATCCCTGGTCATCCCTACTGCTTCTGATCTGGCAGACTCACTAAACACAAATGCTTTGTTTATAAATTATGTCTGAGTGTTGGAGTGTGCCCCTGGCCATCCTAAATAACACTAGAAAATTGTGCCGTCTGGTTTGCTTAACATAGGGAATTTTAAAGTATTTATACTTGTACTTTTAATACTTAAGTATATTGTAGCAATTACATTTAGTTTTGATACTTAAGTATATTTAAAACCAAATATTTGTAGACTTTTACTCAAGTAGTATTTTACTGAGTGACTTTTACTTAAGTAATTTCCTATTAAGGTATCTTTACTTTTACTCAAGAATGACATTTGGTACTTTTTCCACCACTGCCAACACTTTACATGTTATATTTATGCTCAGTGTAGCTCTCCAGTCTACTTCACAAACCATTACTTTAAACTACTCATTGCACTGCTCATTAAGTGACAGTCTGGACACTGAACTGTAAAATAGCTGTCTGGACACTGGACTGTAAAATAGCTGTCTGGACACTGGACTGTAAAATAGCTGTCTGGACACTGAACTGTAAAATAGCTGTCTGGACACTGGACTGTAAAATAGCTGTCTGGACACTAAACTGTAAAATAGCTGTCTGGACACTGGACTGTAAAATAGCTGTCTGGACACTAAACTGTAAAATAGCTGTCTGGACACTGGACTGTAAAATAGCTGTCTGGACACTGAACTGTAAAATAGCTGTCTGGACACTGAACTGTAAAATAGCTGTCTGGTCACTGGACTGTAAAATAGCTGTCTGGACACTGGACTGTAAAATAGCTGTCTGGACACTGGACTGTCACATAACTACCCCCTTCCTGTCCCAGCCCCATCGGTTCAGCTCAGCTCCAAAATCTCTGTAAAACTTCATTATCATAGCCAATCACACACTTATCCCCATCTGACTCCCAGCCATTCAGGCAGCCCTGCATCATAGGCCTATTCAGCAACCATCCCTGCCAACCACTCATAATGCACGAAGCCAAAAAACCATGGCGGGATGCGATTGCCTCTCGGCGAGAAATGCGCAAAAGCTATTTTTCTTTCAAGAGATCGTAGGAAAGCATGACCCACTTAAATGGAACAATCTGGAACTCTCCTCCCGTTTGTGTGTGTGTGTGTGTGTGTGTGTGTGTGTGTGTGTGCGTGTGAAACGGTTTCCCAACGCCCTGGGACAAACAATAAACAAAATGAATGAGCTACAGGAGACAGACATAGTTATGTCATTGCTGCATCTCTAGTGTGTGTGTAACACAGTTTGTAAGTGATTATTATAAGGAATATTAGGGGGTGTGGCTATATTTGTCCTGTTATGGGTAAGTGTATAACGGAAATGTGTATTTTTGCACAGCCAGTGTCACCATTGTACAGCACCCCTGGAGTGCTTCTCAAGAGTACAGCGACCTTGTCGGCCCAATGCTATAACCTTGAGGATACCTGATACCCTGTATTTGTGTTGGTGTGTGCAAACTCATACCTGCTTGTGTTTGTGTGAGTGAGTCTGGTCTGAATTCCGAACCCAATTCAGCGTGTTTAAATAGAACCTTTGTCCCTTTTTATGCCCTTTTGTCTCCGCACGTTTTCTGACCTTGAAGTTAAGCATGAGAACATCATGCTGTTCACCTGCTATTAGTTCAGGGTGGAGATGGAATAAATGAAGGTTGTGTGTCAAGGCTCCCGAGTGGTGCAGCGGTCTAAGGCTCTGCATCTCAGTGCTTCAGGTGTTACTACAGACACCCTGGTTTGAATCCAGGCTGTATCACAACTGACTGTGATTGGGAGTCCCATAGGGCATCATGCAATTGCCCCAGTCTAGGCTGTCATTGTAAATACAAATTTGTTCTTAACTGACATTCCAAGCTAAATAAAGGTTACATTATTATTTTTTAAATACTATTCTGTGTTTGATCTTGACTTAATTCCCTACCGGTTCCAAGTGGAAAAAGCATGTACATTATAACACCATTCTCCATGCACTGTAATTTACAACTTGATAAGAGCTATTTTCATTGTTTTGTTTGTTTCCTCTGTACATGTCGTCACGGTCATGTGGTTGTTGCTGAGGATCATTAGTAACAGTTGATAGTATAATAAGACATGTAGGCTAGTTAAATCACTATGGAGCAGAGAGCAGACCAAGCTGTAACAGTTGATAGTATAATAAGACATGTAGGCTAGTTAAATCACTATGTAGCGGAGAGCAGACCAAGCTGTAACAGTTGATAGTATAATAAGACATGTAGGCTAGTTAAATCACTATGGAGCGGAGGGCAGACCAAGCTGTAACAGTTGATAGTATAATAAGACATGTAGGCTAGTTAAATCAATATGTAGCGGAGAGCAGACCAAGCTGTAACAGTTGATAGTATAATAAGACATGTAGGCTAGTTAAATCAATATGTAGCGGAGAGCAGACCAAGCTGTAACAGTTGATAGTATAATAAGACATGTAGGCTAGTTAAATCACTATGGAGCGGAGTGCAGACCAAGCTGTAACAGTTGATAGTATAATAAGACATGTAGGTTAGTTAAATCACTATGTAGTGGCGAGCAGACCAAGCTGTAACAGTTGATAGTATAATAAGACATGTAGGCTAGTTAAATCACTATGGAGCGGAGAGCAGACCAAGCTGTAACAGTTGATAGTATAATAAGACATGTAGGCTAGTTAAATAACTATGGAGCGGAGAGCAGACCAATCTGTAACAGTTGATAGTATAATAAGACATGTAGGCTAGTTAAATCACTATGGAGCGGAGAGCAGACCAGGCTGTAACAGTTGATAGTATAATAAGACATGTAGGCTAGTTAAATCACTATGGAGCGGAGAGCAGACCAAGCTGTAACAGTTGATAGTATAATAAGACATGTAGGCTAGTTAAATCACTATGGAGCGGAGAGCAGACCAAGCTGTAACAGTTGATAGTATAATAAGACATGTAGGCTAGTTAAATCACTATGGAGCGGAGAGCAGACCAAGCTGTAACAGTTGATAGTATAATAAGACATGTAGGCTAGTTAAATCACTATGGAGCGGAGAGCAGACCAAGCTGTAACAGTTGATAGTATAATAAGACATGTAGGCTAGTTAAATCACTATGGAGCGGAGAGCAGACCAAGCTGTAACAGTTGATAGTATAATAAGACATGTAGGCTAGTTAAATCACTATGGAGCGGAGAGCAGACCAAGCTGTAACAGTTGATAGTATAATAAGACATGTAGGCTAGTTAAATCACTATGGAGCGGAGAGCAGACCAAGCTGTAACAGTTGATAGTATAATAAGACATGTAGGCTAGTTAAATCACTATGGAGCGGAGAGCAGACCAAGCTGTAACAGTTGATAGTATAATAAGACATGTAGGCTCGTTAAATCACTATGGAGCGGAGAGCAGACCAAGCTGTAACAGTTGATAGTATAATAAGACATGTAGGCTAGTTAAATCACTATGGAGCGGAGAGCAGACCAAGCTGTAACAGTTGATAGTATAATAAGACATGTAGGCTCGTTAAATCACTATGGAGCGGAGAGCAGACCAAGCTGTAACAGTTGATAGTATAATAAGACATGTAGGCTAGTTAAATCACTATGGAGCGGAGAGCAGACCAAGCTGTAACAGTTGATAGTATAATAAGACATGTAGGCTAGTTAAATCACTATGGAGCGGAGAGCAGACCAAGCTGTAACAGTTGATAGTATAATAAGACATGTAGGCTCGTTAAATCACTATGGAGCGGAGAGCAGACCAAGCTGTAACAGTTGATAGTATAATAAGACATGTAGGCTAGTTAAATCACTATGGAGCAGAGAGCAGACCAAGCTGTACCAGTTGATAGTATAATAAGACATGTAGGCTCGTTAAATCACTATGGAGCGGAGAGCAGACCAAGCTGTAACAGTTGATAGTATAATAAGACATGTAGGCTAGTTAAATCACTATGGAGCGGAGAGCAGACCAAGCTGTAACAGTTGATAGTATAATAAGACATGTAGGCTAGGTAAATCACTATGGAGAGGAGAGCAGACCAAGCTGTAACCGTTGATAGTATAATAAGACATGTAGGCTAGTTAAATCACTATGGAGCGGAGAGCAGATCAAGCTGTAACAGTTGATAGTATAATAAGACATGTAGGCTAGTTAAATCACTATGGAGAGGAGAGCAGACCAAGCTGTAACAGTTTGATACTTGTCTGTGTCATCACACAGTTCCATGGTTACTGCAGGCAGCAGACGAGGGTGTAGACTACTATGGGACACTGTTCTATTAGAATTCTAGGTACACTAATCTTTCAACATTACCGTGGGTTAATTAAAAAACTGAATGTGGCTATTTTCAGAATGAATCTAACCACTGTATTTTTGATTCATCGATATATTTCGTGCTTAAAAGCTCTCCAAACCGTTTAAAATATATATATAATTCATACATATTTTCCTTGCCCTAAAATTTGCCTAAATAATGTACAAGATTTTTTTTATCTACCAGTTGGTGTTGAAATGGAGACAGATATGCAGATATGTAGACAGCTTTCTATCGTTGATCTCTATTTTCAACAGATTTCAAATTAAATGTACAACGTATTGAAAGGGAAGGCCTAAGATAAATGTTCTGAAAACTCTATTGAATGAAAACTCCACCACTAAATCAGCAAGTGGGTGGGTTTTCAGTGGTTGAATTACATTTACTAAACTCGCCCAAGAGAATGAGTGTGCATGTTGCTCGTGAATGTGTGTGGGTGCCTTCCTGCTTGCTTGTGTTTGCATGTGGGCATGTGTATGTGTGTGTGCGTGTAAGTGTGTATGTGTAAAAGTCTAGGAAACAGCATCAAAGATAATGATGTCTTTTATCTGTCGCATGGGCAGAACAGAGGAGGTAAGCAGCCAGCCAATATATATATATATATGTGTGTGTGTGTGTGTGTGTGTGTGTGTGTGTGTGTGTGTGTGTGTGTGTGTGTGTGTGTGTGTGTGTGTGTGTGTGTGTGTGTGTGTGTGTGTGTGTGTGTGTGAGTGAGTGAGTGAGTGAGTGAGTGAGTGAGTGAGTGAGTGAGTGAGTGAGTGAGTGAGTGAGTGAGTGAGTGAGTGAGTGAGTGAGTGAGTGAGTGAGTGAGTGAGTGAGAGAGTGAGAGAGAGAGAGAGAGAGAGCATGTGCGTGTACCCCAGCCAGCCAATCTGGGACTGCACTCTAATTGCCCCAGTTGATGTCATCTGCTCTGCTGTTATGTTTCTTTGTTTATTTATTTGTTTCCCCTCCATCTCTATCTTTAATGAGGAGCACTCAGCCGTCTATTAGTCACCTGCATCCTTACATAAAAGATAAAACCCCCGAAAGTCAAACAGGAGACACTCCACACCATATCATTTTATCTGATTCCTTCCACCGTGAATATCTATTTTAATTTCCCTTCGCCGTTTTATAAGACCAATAAACGTCAAGGAGTAACATAAATCTAACATGGGATGTCTCTAATAACCGGAGATGTTATATCCTAAATGTCAAACTCGGACGATGACGAGTGAAATGACGAATGACAGTGTGTAACCCAACGTGTCATGAAAAGGAGCATTTCTCAAACGTGTGTAACACAACGGGGTCCAAGAGAGAAAGAATAATGTAGAGAGACAATATGACTTTGCATTTGTTATTAAGAAGAAAGCACCTCAGAGAATATCTGACTGAGTGATCTACCGGTTATGTGTAAATATAGTTGAGTATTTACTTGAAAAGAAATGACAACCGTTTGTAAGATGTCTGTAAAATAAATATATTGTAGCAGAATATGACTGTAATGTTATGTATGTGGTATGTACTGTATGTCAGTGGAGGCTCCTCAGAGGAAGAAGGGGAGGACCATCCTCCTCAGTGAATTTCAGGAAAATAAAAACTCTAAAACATTGAAAAATGTTTCCTTTTCAGATAAAACTATACTAAATATATTCATGTCACCAAATAATTGATTAAAGCACACTGTTTTGTCATGAAGGTCTACAGTAGCCTCAGCAGCACTCTGTAGGGTAGAACCATGGTGTAGCCGGAGGACAGCTAGCTTCCCTCCTCCTCTGGGTACATTGACTTCAATACAAAACCTTGGAGGCTCTTGTTTCTCACCCCCTTCCAAAGACGTACACAGTAATTATGGCAAAGTCTTCCAATTTATCAGAGCTCTTGCAGCATGAACTGACATGTTGTCCACCCATTCAAAGGATCAGAGAATTAACCTTGTACTGCAAACATAAGCCACAGGTAGTTAGCACTGCAGTGCATAAAACGTGGTGGGTAGTTGACACAAGGAGAGGGAAAGAGAATGGATGAACAGTTTTCAACTAATTAATATATTCAAAAATTAAGGAGAAGCGATAGAGAGAGAATGAGAGAGAGAGAGAATGAGAGAGAGATTTTCTTAAATCACTTTGAGTTTCACTTATTTAGCTAGAAAATGCAGCTGGCTACTTTAGTTACTCAAACACCCGTGTCATGACGTGGCCCTCTTTAGGGATGGAGAGTACCATCTCCCTCCCTCTGCACCATCCCCCTCTCTCTCTTCCCCCTACACCCAGGCTCTGTTATACAGGTCATAAATTCCTAGAGGAGTCTCTCTCCTCATGGTCTGACAGTATAGAGAGAAGGTTTCACAGGAGAACAAAGGAACCTCTTCCACACCACAGAACTTGAGAACTGAACAAGGTCCATGTTTTGGAGAATGTGTACACGGTCGGGGGAGAATCCAGCTACGACCAGTCCATTTCGTTTAATGTTTGTGAAACTCATGAGAGACAAGATAGCCACATTACCATAACTCTGTTTATACAAGAGTCTCAGTTGTGAGGCTTGCATATAATTGTTGTATAAAATGAATGAGTAAAGATGAAACTATTTGTGAAATTATGTAATGTGATTTTATAATGTTTAATGGAGGAAACTCCAATTCCCTTTGGAGTTTAACTAAGTCATAGGCCCGCCCCATGAGCATAGACACGTCATGGGACAGCCCTTTCCTACTGTTCTGGATATAACCCCCACCTTGGGAATTTCCCTTTAAAACAGTAATTCGATCACAGAGGGAGCTAAGGTTTGAGTAGAGACCATGCATTCCTCGTTGCTGAATTCTTAACCATACCACGTGGTTAAACTCTGAGACTATCATTATAGACAGAATAAGAGCAAATCTTTGATACTAATTACTAGTCTGCAGCTAGGAATTCTGTACCATTGATCGCGAAGACCAACAACCTCCGAAACATCTATTCTATAATAATATTTCTGAATGGGACTCTGAACTATCCATTCTAACCATGGAAGAGAGAGAGAGGGCGGACAAACTTTCCAACAGAAAGACGGACGATTCCAACAGAGATCACGACGACACACTGAGCGTTAATATATATATATATTGATTGCAATTATTCCCGAATGAGTGAGCGTTCATGTGCAAAGGATTACCATTTCAATGAATATAATTATCAAGTTGCGTAATTTCTGCCTTTCTCAGTCTACACCCACTTCCCTTTTGTCCGCCAAGCCGTAATATCGGTTTATCCCACTAGGGAACCTCCCCTATCATTTCCTTGTAACCATATGTACAACTGTTTGTCTATGCATTTCTGTGATTATTTATTTAGTTAATAAATAAATGATTGAGACGATTGATGTATGGATGATTCATAGTGAAGACTGGGTGAGACTAACATGAGTTAAAGAATATTAAAATATCTGAAAAGTTATATTAGGAAAATTATATCTTTGTAATCTGAATATTTTCCTTGGTGACCCAACTTCCTAGTTAATTACATTTACGTGATTAGTATATTAATCACGTAATAATAATTACAGAGAATTGATTTGATAAAATAACAGTCTTCAGTTTAATGATGCCAAAGATACGACACCTAGCTCAAACAGAGGGATGCTATAGCTAGCTGGCTATGACTATCCAACACAACACTGGAACTCTTCTAAGTCAAGGTAAGGTTTTTTGTTTAATTAATATATTGCCACCTGGGCCCGCCGGTGTAACTGCTAAACTGCTTATTGAACAGCTACTGACTGTACACTGTAACATTACTGCATGATAGTAGCGGGTTTACTAACACAATAGTTATATTAGCTATGTTGACAAGGATGTTACATTTAGCTAATATGGTGACAACGATGTAGGCTGTGTGTAGTGGTTATTATATGGTTTGGCTTGGAAAGGTTTATTCGCCTGGACACATACAGCCGATGTGTTGTTCATTGAAGTCCACAAGCGAAGGGAAAGGTGAGAGGAGGAGAACGCTTACAGTAGATGTAAGAAGGAATACAATGTAGCTGCTATGAAAGTGAACTGTGGGTGCATCAGGGGTGATCAGGGGGGTATTCGTTCCGCCGATTCTGTTGAAAACCGTTTCTTAAACAGAAGCAAACAAAACGAGAATAAAAATACCTGAATTTGTCCAATAGAAACTCTCCTTTGCAACTGTTTGACTAATGATTACACCCTAGATCAGCTAGATGCAGGCAAGAGTGTGCAAGGCGGTATTGAATGTCACTATCTGTCATCTCAAATGTTTCTCTCAACCTGTCTGCACCTACGTTGTAAACTGTCATTCATACGCTAGGTCGTAGCAATGTCATGATGAGAAAAGGGAAAATTTAAGTATCATGTAGTAGCTTAAACCTATTCATGTCACATTGAACTGGGTGAATAGAATATGAATGACAGTCATCCAATATGCTGTAATAGAAATAAGAACATGTTCATGAAAAAAATGGTTGTCCTCCCTCGTCATAAACGGCACTGACCACAACTGATGTACAGTAATGTCTGTACTGTTATGTATGTGGTATGTATGTGTTACTGTAATGTTATGTATGTGGTATGTATGTGGTACTGTAATGTTATGTATGTTTTACTGTAATGTTATTTATGTAGTATGTATGTGTTACTGTAATGTTATGTATGTGTTACTGTAATGTTATGTATGTGGTATGTATGTGTTACTGTAATGTTATGTATGTGTTACTGTAATGTTATGTATGTTTTACTGTAATGTTATTTATGTAGTATGTATGTGTTACTGTAATGTTATGAATGTGTTACTGTAATGTTATGTATGTTTTACTGTAATGTTATTTATGTAGTATGTATGTGTTACTGTAATGTTATGGATGTGTTACTGTAATGTTATGTATGTGGTATGTATGTGCTACTGTAATGTTATGTAATGTTATGTATGTTTTACTGTAATGTTATGTATGTTTTACTGTAATGTTATTTATGTAGTTTGTGTTACTGTAATGTTATTTATGTGTTACTGTAATGTTATGTATTTATTATGTTTGTGTTACTGTAATGTTATTTATTTATTATGTTTGTGTTACTGTAATGTTATGTATGTTTTACTGTGAATGTTATTTATGTTTTACTGTAATGTTATTTATGTAGTATGAATGTGTTACTGTAATGTTATGTATGTGGTATGTATGTGTTACTGTAATGTTATGAATGTGTTACTGTAATGGTATGTATGTGTTACTGTAATGTTATTTATGTAGTATGTATGTGTTACTGTAATGTTATATATATGGTACTGTAATGTTATGAATGTGTTACTGTAATGTTATTTATGTTTTACTGTAATGTTATTTATGTAGTATGTATGTGTTACTGTAATGTTATGTATGTGGTATGTATGTGTTACTGTAATGGTATGTATGTGTTACTGTAATGTTATTTATGTAGTATGTATGTGTTACTGTAATGTTATGTATGTGGTATGTATGTGTTACTGTAATGTTATGTATGTGTTACTGTAATGGTATGTATGTGTTACTGTAATGTTATTTATGTAGTATGTATGTGTTACTGTAATGTTATGTATGTGGTATGTATGTGCTACTGTAATGTTATGTATGTGTTACTGTAATGTTATGTATGTTTTACTGTAATGTTATTTATGTAGTTTGTGTTACTGTAATGTTATTTATGTGTTACTGTAATGTTATGTATTTATTATGTTTGTGTTACTGTAATGTTATTTATTTATTATGTTTGTGTTACTGTAATGTTATGTATGTTTTACTGTAATGTTATTTATGTAGTATGAATGTGTTACTGTAATGTTATGTATGTAGTATGTATGTGTTACTGTAATGTTATATATATGGTACTGTAATGTTATGAATGTGTTACTGTAATGTTATTTATGTTTTACTGTAATGTTATTTATGTAGTATGTATGTGTTACTGTAATGTTATGAATGTGTTACTGTAATGGAATGTATGTGTTACTGTAATGTTATTTATGTAGTATGTATGTGTTACTGTAATGTTATGAATGTGTTACTGTAATGGTATGTATGTGTTACTGTAATGTTATTTATGTAGTATGTATGTGTTACTGTAATGTTATGAATGTGTTACTGTAATGTTATGTATGTTTTACTGTAATGTTATTTATGTAGTATGTATGTGTTACTGTAATGTTATGTATGTGTTACTGTAATGTTATTTATGTAGTATGTATGTGTTACTGTAATGTTATGAATGTGTTACTGTAATGTTATGTATGTAGTATGTATGTGTTACTGTAATGTTATTGATGTAGTATGTATGTGTTACTGTAATGTTATGAATATGTTACTGTAAAGTTATTTATGTGTTACTGTAATGTTATGTATGTGTTACTGTGATGTTATGTATATTTTACTGTAATGTTATGTATGTGGTATGTATGTGTTACTGTAATGGTGTGTATGCGTTACTGTAATGGTGTGTATGTGGTACTGTGATGTTATGTATGTAGTATGTACAGTGGAGCAAAAAAGTATTTAGTCAGCCACCAATTGTGCAAGTTCTCCCACTTAAAAAGATGAGAGGCCTGTAATTTTCATCATAGGTACACTTCAACTATGACAGACAAAATTAGATTTTTTTCCAGAATGTATGTTTTACTGTAATGTTATGTATGTATTATGTATGTGTTACTGTAATGTTATATATATGGTTCTGTAATGTTATGAATGTGTTACTGTAATGTTATGAATGTGTTACTGTAATGTTATGAATGTGTTACTGTAATGTTATATATATGGTACTGTAATGTTATGAATGTGTTACTGTAATGTTATGAATGTGTTACTGTAATGTTATGTATGTAGTATGTATGTGTCACTGTAATGTTATATATATGGTACTGTAATGCTATGAATGTGTTACTGTAATGTTATGAATGTGTTACTGTAATGGTATGTATGTGTTACTGTAATGTTATTTATGTAGTATGTATGTGTTACTGTAATGTTATGAATGTGTTACTGTAATGTTATGTATGTTATACTGTAATGTTATTGATGTTTTACTGTAATGTTATTTATGTAGTATGTATGTGTTACTGTAATGTTATGAATGTGTTACTGTAATGTTATGTATGTTTTACTGTAATGTTATTGATGTAGTATGTATGTGTTACTGTAATGTTATTGATGTAGTATGTATGTGTTACTGTAATGTTATGAATGTGTTACTGTAATGTTATGTATGTTTTACTGTAATGTTATTGATGTAGTATGTATGTGTTACTGTAATGTTATTGATGTAGTATGTATGTGTTACTGTAATGTTATGAATGTGTTACTGTAATGTTATGTATGTTTTACTGTAATGTCATTGATGTAGTATGTATGTGTTACTGTAATGTTATTGATGTAGTATGTATGTGTTACTGTAATGTTATTTATGTAGTATGTATGGGTTACTGTAATGTTATGAATGTGTTACTGTAAAGTTATTTATGTGTTACTGTAATGTTATGTATGTGTTACTGTGATGTTATGTATATTTTACTGTAATGGTGTGTATGTGTTACTGTAATGGTGTGTATGTGGTACTGTGATGTTATGTATGTAGTATGTACAGTGGAGCAAAAAAGTATTTAGTCAGCCACCAATTGTGCAAGGTCTCCCACTTAAAAAGATAAGAGGCCTGTAATTTTCATCATAGGTACACTTCAACTATGACAGACAAAATTAGATTTTTTTTTCCAGAATGTATGTTTTACTGTAATGTTATGTATGTATTAAGTATGTGTTACTGTAATGTTATATATATGGTACTGTAATGTTATGAATGTGTTACTGTAATGTTATGAATGTGTTACTGTAATGTTATATATATGGTACTGTAATGTTATGAATGTGTTACTGTAATGTTATGAATGTGTTACTGTAATGTTATGTATGTAGTATGTATGTGTTACTGTAATGTTATATATATGGTACTGTAATGTTATGAATGTGTTACTGTAATGTTATGAATGTGTTACTGTAATGTTATGTATGTTTTACTGTAATGTTATTTATGTAGTATGAATGTGTTACTGTAATGTTATTTATGTTTTACTGTAATGTTATTTATGTAGTATGTATGTATGTGTTACTGTAATGTTATGTATGTAGTATGTATGTGTTACTGTAATGTTATGAATGTGTTACTGTAATGTTATGTATGTTTTACTGTAATGTTATTCATGTAGTATGTATGTGTTACTGTAATGTTATTGATGTAGTATGTATGTGTTACTGTAATGTTATGAATGTGTTACTGTAAAGTTATTTATGTGTTACTGTAATGTTATGTATGTGTTACTGTGATGTTATGTATATTTTACTGTAATGTTATGTATGTGGTATGTATGTGTTACTGTAATGGTGTGTATGCGTTACTGTAATGGTGTGTATGTGGTACTGTGATGTTATGTATGTAGTATGTACAGTGGAGCAAAAAAGTATTTAGTCAGCCACCAATTGTGCAAGTTCTCCCACTTAAAAAGATGAGAGGCCTGTAATTTTCATCATAGGTACACTTCAACTATGACAGACAAAATTTGATTTTTTTTCCAGAATGTATGTTTTACTGTAATGTTATGTATGTATTATGTATGTGTTACTGTAATGTTATATATATGGTACTGTAATGTTATGAATGTGTTACTGTAATGTTATGAATGTGTTACTGTAATGTTATGAATGTGTTACTGTAATGTTATATATATGGTACTGTAATGTTATGAATGTGTTACTGTAATGTTATGAATGTGTTACTGTAATGTTATGTATGTAGTATGTATGCATTACTGTAATGTTATATATATGGTACTGTAATGCTATGAATGTGTTACTGTAATGTTATGAATGTGTTACTGTAATGGTATGTATGTGTTACTGTAATGTTATTTATGTAGTATGTATGTGTTACTGTAATGTTATGAATGTGTTACTGTAATGTTATGTATGTTTTACTGTAATGTTATTTATGTAGTATGTATGTGTTACTGTAATGTTATTTATGTGTTACTGTAATGTTATGTATGTGTTACTGTAATGTTATTTATGTAGTATGTATGTGTTACTGTAATGTTATGAATGTGTTACTGTAATGTTATGTATGTGTTACTGTAATGTTATGTATGTTTTACTGTAATGTTATTTATGTAGTATGTATGTGTTACTGTAATGTTATGAATGTGTTACTGTAATGTTATGTATGTGTTACTGTAATGTTATTTATGTGTTACTGTAATGTTATGAATGTGTTACTGTAAAGTTATTTATGTGTTACTGTAATGTTATGTATGTGTTACTGTGATGTTATGTATATTTTACTGTAATGTTATGTATGTGGTATGTATGTGTTACTGTAATGGTGTGTATGTGTTACTGTAATGGTGTGTATGTGGTACTGTGATGTTATGTATGTAGTATGTACAGTGGAGCAAAAAAGTATTTAGTCAGCCACCAATTGTGCAAGGTCTCCCACTTAAAAAGATGAGAGGCCTGTAATTTTCATCATAGGTACACTTCAACTATGACAGACAAAATTAGATTTTTTTTTCCAGAATGTATGTTTTACTGTAATGTTATGTATGTATTAAGTATGTGTTACTGTAATGTTATATATATGGTACTGTAATGTTATGAATGTGTTACTGTAATGTTATGAATGTGTTACTGTAATGTTATATATATGGTACTGTAATGTTATGAATGTGTTACTGTAATGTTATGAATGTGTTACTGTAATGTTATGTATGTAGTATGTATGTGTTACTGTAATGTTATATATATGGTACTGTAATGTTATGAATGTGTTACTGTAATGTTATGAATGTGTTACTGTAATGTTATTTATGTAGTATGAATGTGTTACTGTAATGTTATTTATGTTTTACTGTAATGTTATTTATGTAGTATGTATGTATGTGTTACTGTAATGTTATGAATGTTTTACTGTAATGTTATTTATGTAGTATGTATGTGTTACTGTAATGTTATGAATGTGTTACTGTAATGGTATGTATGTGTTACTGTAATGTTATTTATGTAGTATGTATGTGTTACTGTAATGTTATGAATGTGTTACTGTAATGTTATGTATGTTTTACTGTAATGTTATTTATGTAGTATGTATGTGTTACTGTAATGTTATGTATGTGTTACTGTAATGTTATTTATGTAGTATGTATTTGTTACTGTAATGTTATGAATGTGTTACTGTAATGTTATGTATGTTTTACTGTAATGTTATTCATGTAGTATGTATGGGTTACTGTAATGTTATTGATGTAGTATGTATGTTTTACTGTAATGTTATGAATGTGTTACTGTAAAGTTATTTATGTGTTACTGTAATGTTATGTATGTGTTACTGTGATGTTATGTATATTTTACTGTAATGTTATGTATGTGGTATGTATGTGTTACTGTAATGGTGTGTATGCGTTACTGTAATGGTGTGTATGTGGTACTGTGATGTTATGTATGTAGTATGTACAGTGGAGCAAAAAAGTATTTAGTCAGCCACCAATTGTGCAAGTTCTCCCACTTAAAAAGATGAGAGGCCTGTAATTTTCATCATAGGTACACTTCAACTATGACAGACAAAATTAGATTTTTTTTCCAGAATGTATGTTTTACTGTAATGTTATGTATGTATTATGTATGTGTTACTGTAATGTTATATATATGGTACTGTAATGTTATGAATGTGTTACTGTAATGTTATGAATGTGTTACTGTAATGTTATGAATGTGTTACTGTAATGTTATGAATGTGTTACTGTAATGTTATATATATGGTACTGTAATGTTATGAATGTGTTACTGTAATGTTATGAATGTGTTACTGTAATGTTATGTATGTAGTATGTATGCATTACTCTAATGTTATATATATGGTACTGTAATGCTATGAATGTGTTACTGTAATGTTATGAATGTGTTACTGTAATGGTATGTATGTGTTACTGTAATGTTATTTATGTAGTATGTATGTGTTACTGTAATGTTATGAATGTGTTACTGTAATGTTATGTATGTTTTACTGTAATGTTATTTATGTAGTATGTATGTGTTACTGTAATGTTATTTATGTGTTACTGTAATGTTATGTATGTGTTACTGTAATGTTATGTATGTTTTACTGTAATGTTATTTATGTAGTATGTATGTGTTACTGTAATGTTATGAATGTGTTACTGTAATGTTATGTATGTTTTACTGTAATGTTATTTATGTAGTATGTATGGGTTACTGTAATGTTATGAATGTGTTACTGTAAAGTTATTTATGTGTTACTGTAATGTTATGTATGTGTTACTGTGATGTTATGTATATTTTACTGTAATGTTATGTATGTGGTATGTATGTGTTACTGTAATGGTGTGTATGCGTTACTGTAATGGTGTGTATGTGGTACTGTGATGTTATGTATGTAGTATGTACAGTGGAGCAAAAAAGTATTTAGTCAGCCACCAATCGTGCAAGTTCTCCCACTTAAAAAGATGAGAGGCCTGTAATTTTCATCATAGGTACACTTCAACTATGACAGACAAAATTAGATTTTTTTTCCAGAATGTATGTTTTACTGTAATGTTATGTATGTATTATGTATGTGTTACTGTAATGTTATATATATGGTACTGTAATGTTATGAATGTGTTACTGTAATGTTATGAATGTGTTACTGTAATGTTATGAATGTGTTACTGTAATGTTATGAATGTGTTACTGTAATGTTATATATATGGTACTGTAATGTTATGAATGTGTTACTGTAATGTTATGAATGTGTTACTGTAATGTTATGTATGTAGTATGTATGCATTACTGTAATGTTATATATATGGTACTGTAATGCTATGAATGTGTTACTGTAATGTTATGAATGTGTTACTGTAATGGTATGTATGTGTTACTGTAATGTTATTTATGTGTTACTGTAATGTTATGAATGTGTTACTGTAAAGTTATTTATGTGTTACTGTAATGTTATGTATGTGTTACTGTGATGTTATGTATATTTTACTGTAATGTTATGTATGTGGTATGTATGTGTTACTGTAATGGTGTGTATGTGTTACTGTAATGGTGTGTATGTGGTACTGTGATGTTATGTATGTAGTATGTACAGTGGAGCAAAAAAGTATTTAGTCAGCCACCAATTGTGCAAGGTCTCCCACTTAAAAAGATGAGAGGCCTGTAATTTTCATCATAGGTACACTTCAACTATGACAGACAAAATTAGATTTTTTTTTCCAGAATGTATGTTTTACTGTAATGTTATGTATGTATTAAGTATGTGTTACTGTAATGTTATATATATGGTACTGTAATGTTATGAATGTGTTACTGTAATGTTATGAATGTGTTACTGTAATGTTATATATATGGTACTGTAATGTTATGAATGTGTTACTGTAATGTTATGAATGTGTTACTGTAATGTTATGTATGTAGTATGTATGTGTTACTGTAATGTTATATATATGGTACTGTAATGTTATGAATGTGTTACTGTAATGTTATGAATGTGTTACTGTAATGTTATTTATGTAGTATGAATGTGTTACTGTAATGTTATTTATGTTTTACTGTAATGTTATTTATGTAGTATGTATGTATGTGTTACTGTAATGTTATGTATGTGGTATGTATGTGTTACTGTAATGTTATGAATGTGTTACTGTAATGGTATGTATGTGTTACTGTAATGTTATTTATGTAGTATGTATGTGTTACTGTAATGTTATGAATGTGTTACTGTAATGGTATGTATGTGTTACTGTAATGTTATTTATGTAGTATGTATGTGTTACTGTAATGTTATGAATGTGTTACTGTAATGTTATGTATGTTTTACTGTAATGTTATTTATGTAGTATGTATGTGTTACTGTAATGTTATGTATGTGTTACTGTAATGTTATTTATGTAGTATGTATGTGTTACTGTAATGTTATGAATGTGTTACTGTAATGTTATGTATGTTTTACTGTAATGTTATTCATGTAGTATGTATGTGTTACTGTAATGTTATTGATGTAGTATGTATGTTTTACTGTAATGTTATGAATGTGTTACTGTAAAGTTATTTATGTGTTACTGTAATGTTATGTATGGTTACTGTGATGTTATGTATATTTTACTGTAATGTTATGTATGTGGTATGTATGTGTTACTGTAATGGTGTGTATGCGTTACTGTAATGGTGTGTATGTGGTACTGTGATGTTATGTATGTAGTATGTACAGTGGAGCAAAAAGTATTTAGTCAGCCACCAATTGTGCAAGTTCTCCCACTTAAAAGATGAGAGGCCTGTAATTTTCATCATAGGTACACTTCAACTATGACAGACAAAATTAGATTTTTTTCCAGAATGTATGTTTTACTGTAATGTTATGTATGTATTATGTATGTGTTACTGTAATGTTATATATATGGTACTGTAATGTTATGAATGTGTTACTGTAATGTTATGAATGTGTTACTGTAATGTTATGAATGTGTTACTGTAATGTTATGAATGTGTTACTGTAATGTTATATATATGGCACACTGTAATGTTATGAATGTGTTACTGTAATGTTATGAATGTGTTACTGTAATGTTATGTATGTAGTATGTATGCACCTGTAATGTTATATATATGGACTGTAATGCTATGAATGTGTTACTGTAATGTTATGAATGTTTACTGTAATGGTATGTATGTGTTACTGTAATGTTATTTATGTAGTATGTATGTGTTACTGTAATGTTATGAATGTGTTACTGTAATGTTATGTATGTTTTACTGTAATGTTATTTATGTAGTATGTATGTGTTACTGTAACATTTATGTGTTACTGTAATGTTATGTATGTGTTACTGTAATGTTATGTATGTTTTACTGTAACGTTATTTATGTAGTATGTATGTGTTACTGTAATGTTATGAATGTGTTACTGTAATGTTATGTATGTTTTACTGTAAGTTATTTATGTAGTATGTATGGGTTACTGTAATGTTATGAATATGTTACTGTAAAGTTATTTATGTGTTACTGTAATGTTATGTATGTGTTACTGTGATGTTATGTATATTTTACTGTAATGTTATGTATGTGGTATGTATGTGTTACTGTAATGGTGTGTATGTGTTACTGTAATGGTGTGTATGTGGTACTGTGATGTTATGTATGTAGTATGTACAGTGGAGCAAAAAGTATTTAGTCAGCCACCAATTGTGCAAGGTCTCCCACTTAAAAGATGAGAGGCCTGTAATTTTCATCATAGGTACACTTCAACTATGACAGACAAAATTAGATTTTTTTTCCAGAATGTATGTTTTACTGTAATGTTATGTATGTATTATGTATGTGTTACTGTAATGTTATATATATGGTACTGTAATGTTATGAATGTGTTACTGTAATGTTATGAATGTGTTACTGTAATGTTATGAATGTGTTACTGTAATGTTATGAATGTGTTACTGTAATGTTATATATATGGTACTGTAATGTTATGAATGTGTTACTGTAATGTTATGAATGTGTTACTGTAATGTTATGTATGTAGTATGTATGCATTACTCTAATGTTATATATATGGTACTGTAATGCTATGAATGTGTTACTGTAATGTTATGAATGTGTTACTGTAATGGTATGTATGTGTTACTGTAATGTTATTTATGTAGTATGTATGTGTTACTGTAATGTTATGAATGTGTTACTGTAATGTTATGTATGTTTTACTGTAATGTTATTTATGTAGTATGTATGTGTTACTGTAATGTTATTTATGTGTTACTGTAATGTTATGTATGTGTTACTGTAATGTTATGTATGTTTTACTGTAATGTTATTTATGTAGTATGTATGTGTTACTGTAATGTTATGAATGTGTTACTGTAATGTTATGTATGTTTTACTGTAATGTTATTTATGTAGTATGTATGGGTTACTGTAATGTTATGAATATGTTACTGTAAAGTTATTTATGTGTTACTGTAATGTTATGTATGTGTTACTGTGATGTTATGTATATTTTACTGTAATGTTATGTATGTGGTATGTATGTGTTACTGTAATGGTGTGTATGTGTTACTGTAATGGTGTGTATGTGGTACTGTGATGTTATGTATGTAGTATGTACAGTGGAGCAAAAAAGTATTTAGTCAGCCACCAATTGTGCAAGGTCTCCCACTTAAAAAGATGAGAGGCCTGTAATTTTCATCATAGGTACACTTCAACTATGACAGACAAAATTAGATTTTTTTTCCAGAATGTATGTGTTACTGTAATGTTATATATATGGTACTGTAATGTTATGAATGTGTTACTGTAATGTTATGAATGTGTTACTGTAATGTTATGAATGTGTTACTGTAATGTTATATATATGGTACTGTAATGTTATGAATGTGTTACTGTAATGTTATGAATGTGTTACTGTAATGTTATGTATGTAGTATGTATGTGTTACTGTAATGTTATATATATGGTACTGTAATGTTATGTATGTGTTACTGTAATGTTATGAATGTGTTACTGTCATGTTATGTATGTAGTATGTATGTGTTACTGTAATGTTATATATATGGTACTGTAATGTTATGAATGTGTTACTGTAATGTTATGAATGTGTTACTGTAATGTTATGAATGTGTTACTGTAATGTTATGTATGTAGTATGTATGTGTTAATGTAACGTTATATATATGGTACTGTAATGTTATGAATGTGTTACTGTAATGTTATGTATGTAGTATGTATGTGTTACTGTAATGTTATGAATGTGTTACTGTAATGTTATGTATGTAGAATGTATGTGTTAATGTAATGTTATATATATGGTACTGTAATGTTATGAATGTGTTACTGTAATGTTATGTATGTAGTATGTATGTGTTACTGTAATGTTATGAATGTGTTACTGTAATGTTATGTATGTGTTACCAGTGGCATCCTTACTGTATGATGTCACTACTTGATGTGTTGTATTCTGGGACTACGGACAATATGCACATGGGTGTGTATTGCAGTAAAGTGGACATTCATGCGGTCACGCGGTCTGAGTCTTATTTGATTCATTTATGATTTCATTCATTCTGTCTAATGAAGTATGAAGACAGCAGAGTAAAGGAAACCCGAGGACAATCACCACCTTTGCCAGCTGGTAGAGGCCATGCTGTCATGTCTTAGTTCATGTAGCATGTGATTACAGTGGTTGAACATCACCTAATGTGATTTCACCATAACAGACATGGTTAACATGCCACACACGTACACTACGGGACAGAGGTACCATGGTGGAGAGATATCACACTGGCCAGCACCATAAAACCCATAGACAGTGTCGTTGTACTTTTATCTGGGCTCGTTTTGAGGTAGCTGGGCTCAATCAAACCAATAGAATATTTTACAGGACTCTCCCTAACATTCTCCTCCCCCCATTTCAATTACAGAGCCGTGACACTAACTGCAGTATATTGTCACACTGAAACGCACACGGCACAGTGTGATACAAAACCCCATTGAGAGCAGCTAAGACAACAGCAGCTAACTGTGAAGACTAAGAGCATCGTTCAGACGGGCTGTGTGAGTGTGTGTGTTTGTGTGTGTATAAGTGCTGACCATTGAGAGAGGTTGACCTCTATGGCACAGAGAGGGCTGTAGATCACTGTAACCTTTGTGGAGCAGACTGGCTTTATTATGTCTCTATAACTGGGGCGTGGAACAGGCACATGGAAAGACACATTTATCCTCACAACAGAGGGCAGAGAGAAGGAGGGAGGGAGGGAGGGAGACAGAGAGAAAGAGAGAAAGAAAGAAAGAAAGAAAGTAAGAAAGAGAACAGAGAGGTAAATGGAGAGAGACATTGAGAAATAAATGGAGAGAAATGTGGAAAGAGAGATGGTATGCTAAGGATTCCTGTGTGTTTTAATCTTCAATGGTCATCACATCCAGGTCCATTAACAATCTCCTTCTAGATCAGTGAGAGAAAGGAAAGAGAAGAGAGAGAGGGAGAGAGAGCGATAGAGAGAGAAATAGGCTAAGCTTGATTCCTGATCATTAATTGATGGAGGTCATTGATCCTGAGTGCGTGTGGTTTTTGATTAGTGGTATGTGAATGCTGTAGTCCCAATAACCCCGCAGTCCTCTCCAGGGAGGCAATATCTTGGCTACGTCCCAAATGGCGCCCTATTCCCTATAGGGTTCCATCTGGGACGCAGACCTTATCTGAAGGCACACTCATCGATTACTGGACATTAGGACATTCTCAGACAATAAATATGAAATCCATCTCTTCCCAATGACTGGATATAATGGGCTCACCCACTGATTGGATTTAATGGGCTCACTCACCGATTGGATATAATGGGCTCACCCACTGATTGGATATAATGGGCTCACCCACTGATTGGATTTAATGGTCTCACCCACCGATTGGATTTAATGGGCTCACCCAATGATTGGATTTAATGGCCTCAACAATTGACTGGATTTAATGGTCCCCCCACTGACTGGATTTTTGTCTTTCTTTCCCTTCCTCTCTGTGTGTGTGTGTGTGTGTGTGTGTGTGTGTGTGTGTGTGTGTGTGTGTGTGTGTGTGTGTGTGTTTTCTGTAGTACTTCCATGCGATGAGGAATGGACATTGGCAGGGCAGCTGGATCGAACTGAAAGATACAGATCAGTGACAGGACAGCTAGCTCTAACAGAAAGATACAGTGACAGGACAGCTAGCTCTAACTGAAAGATACAGAACAGTGACAGGACATATAGCTCTAACTGAAAGATACAGATCAGTGACATGACAGATAGCTCTAACTGAAAGATACAGATCAGTGACAGGTTATATAGCTCTAACTGAAAGATACAGATCAGTGACAGGACAGCTAGCTCTAACTGAAAGATACAGATCAGTGACAGGACAGATAGCTCTAACTGAAAGATACAGTGACAGGACAGCTAGCTCTAACTGAAAGATACAGTGACAGGACAGCTAGCTCTAACTGAAAGATACAGATCAGTGACAGGACAGCTAGCTCTAACTGAAAGATACAGTGACAGGACAGCTAGCTCTAACTGAAAGATACAGATCAGTGACAGGACAGCTAGCTCTAACTGAAAGATACAGATCAGTGACAGGACAGATAGCTCTAACTGAAAGATACAGATCAGTGACAGGACAGCTAGCTCTAACTGAAAGATACAGATCAGTGACAGGACAGCTAGCTCTAACAGAAAGATACAGTGACAGGACAGCTAGCTCTAACAGAAAGATACAGATCAGTGACAGGACAGCTAGCTCTAACAGAAAGATACAGATCAGTAACAGGACAGCTAGCTCTAACTGAAAGATACAGATCAGTAACAGGACAGCTAGCTCTAACTGAAAGATACAGATCAGTGACAGGACAGCTAGCTCTAACAGAAAGATACAGATAAGTGACAGGACAGCTAGCTCTAACTGAAAGATACAGATTAGTAACAGGACAGCTAGCTCTAACTGAAAGATAGTGACAGGACAGCTAGCTCTAACAGAAAGATACAGTGACAGGACAGCTAGCTCTAACTGAAAGATACAGTGACAGGACAGCTAGCTCTAACAGAAAGATACAGTGACAGGACAGCTAGCTCTAACTGAAAGATACAGATCAGTGACAGGACAGCTAGCTCTAACTGAAAGATAGTGACAGGACAGCTAGCTCTAACTGAAAGATACAGATCAGTTACAGGACAGCAAGCTCTAACTGAAAGATACAGATCAGTAACAGGACAGCTAGCTCTAACTGAAAGATACAGATCAGTAACAGGACAGCTAGCTCTAACTGAAAGATAGTGACAGGACAGCTAGCTCTAACAGAAAGATACAGTGACAGGACAGCTAGCTCTAACTGAAAGATACAGATCAGTAACAGGACAGCTAGCTCTAACTGAAAGATAGTGACAGGACAGCTAGCTCTAACAGAAAGATACAGTGACAGGACAGCTAGCTCTAACTGAAAGATACAGATCAGTGACAGGACAGCTAGCTCTAACTGAAAGATAGTGACAGGAGAGCTAGCTCTAACAGAAAGATACAGTGACAGGACAGCTAGCTCTAACTGAAAGATACAGTGACAGGACAGCTAGCTCTAACATAAAGAAACAGTGACAGGACAGCTAGCTCTAAATGAAAGATAGTGACAGGACAGCTAGCTCTAACAGAAAGATAAAGTGACAGGACAGCTAGCTCTAACTGAAAGATACAGTGACAGGACAGCTAGGTCTAACTGAAAGATAGTGACAGGACAGCTAGCTCTAACTGAAAGATAGTGACAGGACAGCTAGCTCTAACAGAAAGATACAGTGACAGGACAGCTAGCTCTAACTGAAAGATACAGATCAGTGACAGGACAGCTAGCTCTAACTGAAAGATAGTGACAGGACAGCTAGCTCTAACTGAAAGATACAGATCAGTGACAGGACAGCTAGCTCTAACTGAAAGATACAGATCAGTAACAGGACAGCTAGCTCTAACTGAAAGATACAGATCAGTAACAGGACAGCTAGCTCTAACTGAAAGATAGTGACAGGACAGCTAGCTCTAACAGAAAGATACAGTGACAGGACAGCTAGCTCTAACTGAAAGATACAGATCAGTGACAGGACAGCTAGCTCTAACTGAAAGATACAGATCAGTAACAGGACAGCTAGCTCTAACTGAAAGATAGTGACAGGAGAGCTAGCTCTAACAGAAAGATACAGTGACAGGACAGCTAGCTCTAACTGAAAGATACAGTGACAGGACAGCTAGCTCTAACAGAAAGAAACAGTGACAGGACAGCTAGCTCTAACTGAAAGATAGTGACAGGACAGCTAGCTCTAACAGAAAGATAAAGTGACAGGACAGCTAGCTCTAACTGAAAGATACAGTGACAGGACAGCTAGGTCTAACTGAAAGATAGTGACAGGACAGCTAGCTCTAACTGAAAGATAGTGACAGGACAGCTAGCTCTAACAGAAAGATACAGTGACAGGACAGCTAGCTCTAACTGAAAGATACAGATCAGTGACAGGACAGCTAGCTCTAACTGAAAGATAGTGACAGGACAGCTAGCTCTAACTGAAAGATACAGATCAGTGACAGGACAGCTAGCTCTAACTGAAAGATACAGATCAGTAACAGGACAGCTAGCTCTAACTGAAAGATACAGATCAGTAACAGGACAGCTAGCTCTAACTGAAAGATAGTGACAGGACAGATAGCTCTAACAGAAAGATACAGTGACAGGACAGCTAGCTCTAACTGAAAGATACAGATCAGTAACAGGACAGCTAGCTCTAACTGAAAGATAGTGACAGGACAGCTAGCTCTAACAGAAAGATACAGTGACAGGACAGCTAGCTCTAACTGAAAGATACAGTGACAGGACAGCTAGCTCTAACAGAAAGATAAAGTGACAGGACAGCTAGCTCTAACTGAAAGATACAGTGACAGGACAGCTAGGTCTAACTGAAAGATAGTGACAGGACAGCTAGCTCTAACTGAAAGATACAGTGACAGGACAGCTAGCTCTAACAGAAAGATACAGTGACAGGACAGCTAGCTCTAACTGAAAGATAGTGACAGGACAGCTAGCTCTAACTGAAAGATACAGTGACAGGACAGCTAGGTCTAACTGAAAGATAGTGACAGGACAGCTAGCTCTAACTGAAAGATAGTGACAGGACAGCTAGCTCTAACAGAAAGATACAGTGACAGGACAGCTAGCTCTAACTGAAAGATACAGTGACAGGACAGCTAGCTCTAACTGAAAGATAGTGACAGGACAGCTAGCTCTAACTGAAAGATACAGTGACAGGACAGCTAGCTCTAATCAGTCAAAGCGAGTGCTGATACTTAAGCTGCATCTTCCCCAGAGAGGCACACATCCCTTTGATGTTGATGTGTACAAATAAAAGGAAGCCAAAATGAATGTTGATTATTTGTGGAGTTTCTCCCTGGAGTAGTGTCCACTAAGTGAGAGAGGGAAAGGAATAGAGTGAGGCAATTCTAATATATTAAATGCGCTGTGAATGTGACTGTGGTTCCAAAAACTATTCTCGTATAATGGACATATCATCCTCAAAGTTAGACAGAACTAATAATTCTGGGAACAAAAGTTCATAGAATTTAGAGAGGAAACTTTGCCAACAATGCCAAGCATTTTCCAAACATTTTGCCAAGCATTTGCCAGGCATTTGCCAGCCATGCATGGTGCCCGGAATATACATTTCCTTATAGCGACCAAATGAAACATCAAACTTGAACAAATGTAAATCTGTGGATTTTTTAAAGTCTGATGTTTTTACACAGCTGCAACTTTATTTGGTCGCTATAAGTTATTCCGAGTTCACCGATGAACACCTCTCTTTGTCTTCATTCTTGATACCAAAGCAGCGCTCCCTGTTTTTTTTTTTGCATTTTGAAGGTACATTTACTGTTAACATTGTCACTAATCTATGGTTGCCCTTCAATATGGGCAAAATGTCTAACCAAGCAGACATAGCATCAATGGATTCAATGATCTACATGTAAATGATTCCAATGGAAGGTTTGAATGTTAACATAGAATAACTAGAATAACCCAAGTAACCCTGGATAACCTTGGACTAGAATAACCCTAGTAACCCTGGACTAACCCTGGACTAGAATAACCCTAGTAACCCTGGAATAGAATAACCCTAGTAACCCTGGACTAACCTTGGACTAGAATAACCCTAGTAACCCTGGACTAACCCTGGACTAGAATAACCCTACTAACCCAGGACTAACCCTGGACTAGAATAACCCTAGTAACCCTGGACTAACCCTGGACTAGAATAACCCTAGTAACCCTGGACTAACCCTGGACTAGAATAACCCCAGTAACCCTGGACTAACCCTGGACTAGAATAACCCTAGTAACCCTGGACTAACCCTGGACTAGAATAACCCTAGTAACCGTAGTAACCCTGGACTAGAATAACCCTAGTTGACATTAGGATACAACAGGTACAGACTTTCCAGTCCACCAACACAGAGTTACTTAGCAAGGCTTTGTAGCTCCACTGCACAATGCTAAGTTACAAAGCCATTGATGAAAACAACACTTAATGCACATTGAACTTGTTTGTACAAGTTGACACATGTTACTCATCCTTTGTACTGGGAAAATCTTGGTCAGACTAGGCAAGTCTGGATTGTGTTACAGTTGAAACAGACAACAAAATAGCTGGCAGAGATATAGAGGGGGCGGGGTGGTGGAGGGAAAGAGCGAGAGATAGAGAGAGGGGGCGAGAGAGAGACAGAGAGAGATAATGTGGGCATAGAGAGAGAGAGAGAGTGAGAGAGAGGGAGAGAGAGAGGTAGAGGAAGAAGGGGGCAGTGGGAGAGAGAGGGAGAGAGAGAGAGAGAGAGAGAGAGGTAGAGGAAGAAGGGGGCAGTGGGAGAGAGAGGGAGAGAGAGAGAGAGAGAGAGGTAGAGGAAGAAGGGGGCAGTGGGAGAGAGAGGGGGAGAGAGAGAGAGAGGTAGAGGAAGAAGGGGGCAGTGGGAGAGAGAGGGAGAGAGAGGAAGAAGGGGAAGTGGGTGAGAGAGAGGGAGAGAGAGAGAGAGAGAGAAGAAGGGGGCAGTGGGTGAGAGAGAGGGAGAGAGAGAGCAAGAGGAAGAAGGGGGCAGTGGGTGAGAGAGAGAGAGAGAGAGGAAGAAGGGGAAGTGGGTGAGAGAGAGGGAGAGAGAGAGAGAGAGAGGAAGAAGGGGGCAGTGGGGGAGAGAGAGGGAGAGAGAGAGAGGAAGAAGGGGAAGTGGGTGAGAGAGAGGGAGAGAGACAGAGAGAGGAAGAAGGGGGCAGTGGGGGAGAGGAAGAGAGATTTATGCTTATTTATTTTCCCATGTGTACTTTAACCTTTTGTACATTGTTTTGTACATTGTTACAACACTATATATATATACAGTGCCTTGCAAAAGTATTCGGCCCCCTTGAACTTTGCGAACTTTTGCCACATTTCAGGCTTCAAACATAAAGATATTGTATTTTTTTGTGAAGAATCAACAACAAGTGGGACACAATCATGAAGTGGAACGACATTTATTGGATATTTCAAACTTTTTTAACAAATCAAAAACTG
Organism: Oncorhynchus nerka; assembly: GCF_034236695.1. NCBI lineage: Eukaryota > Metazoa > Chordata > Actinopteri > Salmoniformes > Salmonidae > Oncorhynchus > Oncorhynchus nerka. Next base: position 14,057,404 of record NC_088408.1, read on the forward strand.
AAAAATTGGGCGTGCAAAATTATTCAGCCCCCTTAAGTTAATACTTTGTAGCGCCACCTTTTGCTGCGATTACAGCTGTAAGTCGCTTGGGGTATGTCTCTATCACTTTTGCACATCGAGAGACTGACATTTTTTCCCATTCCTCCTTGCAAAACAGCTCGAGCTCAGTGAGGTTGGATGGAGAGCATTTGTGAACAGCAGTTTTCAGTTCTTTCCACAGATTCTCGATTGGATTCAGGTCTGGACTTTGACTTGGCCATTCTAACACCTGAATATGTTTATTTTTGAACCATTCCATTGTAGATTTTGCTTTATGTGTCAAGGTTTACCAGAATTGGACCCAGAAGCAGACCAGGACAAGGTGAGTATAAAGATGGTGAGTATTTATTAATCAATGAGAACGTGGAGGTAGATAGTTCCGGGTGGAGGAGCGGGTAGCGGAGATGGGTTGATGGGAGTGGATAGGCAGATCCAATGGATAACAACACACTGGCGAAGAGCAGACAGGGATGGGGTATGGGTTCCGGGTGAATGGCTGTAGACAAAACAAACGGCGGTAAGTTAAAGGCAAGCAAGACGTACAAAACAATAAAACAAAACAAACAAACTCCATAAACTAGAGGCTGGTTCGTGGGCACAACATACTGTTCATGGCTAACGATCCGGCAGGGAATGGATGTCAGGTCAGAGCTTTTGAAGGGAAGAGGTGATGATCAGGACAGGTGTGCAGATTACTGATGGGATACAGGTGCGGGTGAACATCGATCTCTCAACAAGCTAATTCGCCCGGCAACCAGACAGTTCCAGGACACCGGAAACACACTCCAGGACAGAAACACAGGCAAACACAGACTCAGGAAGCGGGATTCGTGACATTATGTTTTGGATCATTGTCTTGTTGGAAGACAAATCTCCGTCCCGGTCTCAGGTTTTCTTCCAGAATGGTCCTGTATTTGGCTCCATCCATCTTCCCATCAATTTTAACCATCTTCCCTGTCCCTGCTGAAGAAAAGCAGGCCCAAACCATGATGCTGCCACCACCATGTTTGACAGTAGGGATGGTGTGTTCAGGGTGATGGGCTGTGTTGCTTTTACGCCAAACATAACGTTTTGCATTGTTGCCAAAAAGTTCAATTTTGGTTTCATCTGACCAGAGCACCTTCTTCCACATGTTTGGTGTGTCTCCCAGGTGGCTTGTGGCAAACTTTAAACGACACTTTTTATGGATATCTTTAAGAAATGGCTTTCTTCTTGCCACTCTTCCATAAGGCCAGATTTGTGGAATATACGACTGATTGTTGTCCTATGGACAGAGTGTCCCACCTCAGCTGTAGATCTCTACAGTTCATCCAGAGTGATCATGGGCCTCTTGGCTGCATCTCTGATCAGTCTTCTCCTTGTATGAGCTGAAAGTTTAGAGGGACGGCCAGGTCTTGGTAGATTTACAGTGGTCTGATACTCCTTCCATTTCAATATTATCGCTTGCACAGTGCTCCTTGGGATGTTTAAAGCTTGGGAAATCTTTTTGTATCCAAATCCGGCTTTAAACTTCTTCACAACAGTATCTCGGACCTGCCTGGTGTGTTCCTTGTTCTTCATGATGCTCTCTGCGCTTTTAACGGACCTCTGAGACTATCACAGTGCAGGTGCATTTATACGGAGACTTGATTACACACAGGTGGATTGTATTTATCATCATTAGTCATTTAGGTCAACATTGGATCATTCAGAGATCCTCACTGAACTTCTGGAGAGAGTTTGCTGCACTGAAAGTAAAGGGGCTGAATAATTTTGCATGCCCAACTTTTCAGTTTTTGATTTGTTAAAAAAGTTTGAAATATCCAATAAATGTCATTCCACTTCATGATTGTGTCCCACTTGTTGTTGATTCTTCACAAAAAATACAGTTTTATATCTTTATGTTTGTTGCCTGAAATGTGGCAAAAGGTCGCAAAGTTCAAGGGGGCCGAATACTTTCGCAAGGCACTGTACATATAACAATAAAATTAACAGTAAACATTACACATACAGAAGTATCAAAACAATAAAGACATTGCAAATGTCATATTATATATATATCTTTATTGTTTTGATACTTCTGTATGTGTAATGTTTACTGTTAATTTTATTGTTTATTTCACGTTTGTATATTATCTACCCCACTTGCTTTGGCAATGTTAACACATGTTTCCCATGCCAATAAAGCCCCTTGAATTGAATTGAATTGAGAGCGAGAGAGAGAGAGAGAGAGAGAGAGAGAGAGAGAGAGAGAGAGGAAGAAGGGGGCTAGTGGGAGAGAGAGAGGGAGTGAGAGAGAGAGAGAGAGAGAGAGAAAGAGAGAGAGAGGAAGAAGGGGGACAGTGGGAGAGAGAGAGAGAGAGAGAGAGAGAGAGAGAGAGAGAGAGAGAGGAAGAAGGGGACAGTGGGAGAGAGAGAGAAAGTGGTTCATTTCAGTTTTGTATATAATCTACTTCACTTGCTATAGCAATGTTAACATATTTTCCCATGTTAATAAAGCCCCTGGAATTGAATTGAAAGGGGGAGATTTCAGTTCAGAAAGCCGTTCGAACATTTCCGTTCAGAAAGCAGTGACATTAAAGCGTTGTCACATAACATGTCATTAGAGTCTCATACGAGGACGTAGCATAAGCAGAACGTTTTCTAAATGAGACTGGAAAGTACTCCCTCCAAAACCTTTTTACTGGATTGAAAACACAGAAATATGGTTGGTTATATTCAAGCACAATTGTCTGTATTCTTTCCTCATGAGAGAGTAAATTAGGTCTACTGTAAATCTGGTTGGCTAATTGTACTTATTCACATTTTTGTTTGCCAAAAGAGTTGACTAGAACTAAGTGTAATAATTGCCAATGTATATACACCATGCTAGCCCAGTTCTGACATTATCCTGGGTGTTAGCATAGCGCTAGTTCCCATGCAGGCTGAGAGGTGGTAATGAGTTTGTTAGCATAACGCTAGCTCCCAGACCTGTAATGAGTTTGTTAGCATAACGCTAGCTCCCAGACCTGTAATGAGTTTGTTAGCATAACGCTAGCTCCCAGACCTGTAATGAGTTTGTTAGCATAACGCTAGCTCCCAGACCTGTAATGAGTTTGTTAGCATAACGCTAGCTCCCAGACCTGTAATGAGTGTGCCGAGCCACTGCTGTTGAGGGGAAGCCATGTTTAATAAACATCCAAGATACTAATGAGGCATAAAATGACACCAGAAAATACAAGATTGTGTAGTGTGTCTGTGCTTCTGTCTGTCCTTCTGTCTGTCTGTCTATCTTCATCTCTCTCTCTCTCTCTCTCAATTTAATTCAATTAAATTTAAGGGCTTAATTGGCATGGGAAACATATGTTTAAATTGCCAAAGCAAGTGAAATAGATAATAAACAAAAGTGAAATAAACAATAAAAATGAACAGTAAACATTACACTCACAAAAGATCCAAAAGAATAGAGACATTTCAAATGTCATATTATGTGTAAATAGTTGAAGTACAAAGGGGAAAATAAATAAACATAAATATGGGTTGTATTGACAATGGTGTTCGTTCTTCACAAGTTGCCCTTTTATCGTGGCAACAGGTCAAAATATTGCTGCTGTGATGGCACACTGTGGTATTTCACCTAAAAGATATGGGAGTTTATCAAAATTGGATTTGGTGCGCCCTGTTGATGCCAAGGTCTTGGCTATAACTGCATTCCCTGCACCTACCACCAGACGAGAGCTACGCCGCTTTTTAGGGATGGTTGGCTACTACCGTAGCTTCTGTAAGAATTTCTCTGCGGTAGTTGCTCCATTGACCGATTTGCTTAGTCCAGCTAGACCATTTGTGTGGTCCCCTGATTGTAAGAGAGCTTTTGAATCTGCGAAAGCACTCTTATGTAGTACACCTGTACTTGCTGCTCCAGATTTTGAACAACCGTTCAAACTTGAGGTAGATGCTAGTGCCAGAGGTGCTGGTGCTGTTCTACTGCAGCAGGACAAGAGTGGAGTGGATCATCCCGTTTGTTATTTTTCACGTAAATTTAATACATGTCAAACAAACTATGCGACAATAGAACAAGAAGCTCTTGCTTTGTTGTTGGCTCTGCAATACTTTGAACTATATATTGGTTCCAGTGCCCTACCCGTGATTGTATATACTGACCATAACCCCTTAGTTTTTCTCCACCGAATGTACAACCAGAACCAGCGCCTTATGCGTTGGGCGCTGATTGTACAAAATTATAATTTGGAGATCCGCCACAAAAAGGGTTCTGATAATGTGTTGGCAGATGCTTTGTCTCGTGTGTGAAAATGATTTCTGTATGTTTTGCAAGGTTGTGAGTATTCATTGAAATACTGTAGTCGCCACCCCTAGGGTTGCTCTTTTAAGGGTGGGAGTGTTACGGATACAGTTATCCTGTGTGTGTGTGTATCCTGTGTGTTTCTTTTCTCTCCTTCTCCCCTCACAGGTGAAAACCATCACTCCCCAATCAGTCAACAATCAATCATCAATCAGAAGACACACCTCCTCCTATTTCCTACCCTATCACAGTTCCTTCCCCATGGTTTAAAAACCCCATCATTTGTTTGTTCTAGAGCAATCTCTAGCTCAATCTCTCTGTAAATGCCATGTCTGTAGGTCTCTGTGTTTCACTCTCGCTTTGTGTCGTAACCTCTCTTTTGTTTAAGCACCTCCATAGCACTTTGTCATCACCTGTGAGTATTGTTTTTGGTTATGGTGTTTGTTTGTTGCTGGTGGGAAAAGGGGAAACCAAGACAAGTCGCCCATGGGCATACACTACCCGTAGGTGAACTTTGTTAAATACACTAGTTAGAACTGGGCGGACCACCCACTGTATTTTTGGTTAGTTAGTTAGCTGTTGTTAAAGTAGGCTAGTCTAGCTTAGTGGTGTTTTTGAATACTTATTGTTTCTTTTCTTGGGTCCAGCTCAGCCCCTTTTCCTGCTCCCCCATTACCGTGTGTTTATAAATAAACCTAGAGTTTGACGGTAGATTTCTGTTGTCGTGGTTATTTCGTGCACACTTTTACTTTGTCACCATAATAATTTGCATGAGTTATGTTACGGGTCTCATTACCATCCCCCCTAGACTGTCGGGCCAAAAGGGATTCGTAACATAAGTGGGGGCTCATAACTGACACCCATGCCGCTCATGTAGATTGTTGTAGTGGTATAGTTCAGTGTTGAGCGTCATAGCTGAAGTAGCATTAGTGTTTGCTATTTTCTTTGGCACTTGTGAAGTAGTGTAAAATGACTACTTTTGATTTGAGATCCTTTTTGGATAACCCTTCGTGGGAGGTTTTTGACAAATGTCTTAGAGTTGATTTAATGACCTTGGCTGACCATTATTCAGTATCAATTCCGCAGAGTTTAGTTAAGGCGGAGGTTAAACGGCTAGTATTAAATGTATTGTTGGAAGAGCAGGTGCTTGTTTTACCGCTGCCTGAGCCTACTACCCCTGTAGGGGATGTTGCTGCTCCTGTGAGCCCATTGGTGTCTGATAATGAGGGCGAGGCTAAAACACCAGCCACATTGTCCCGTTTTGATCCACTCTCCCCACTGTCAAATGGTGATGCCAGGAGGGATGTCCGTTTAGCACAGTTCCAACTGGAGGTGGAAGAGAGCCCAAATTAGGCGAGAGACTCTCCAGTTGGAGATGTGTAAAATAGAGGCAGAAAAAGAACGAGAACAACGGCATTTGGAGATGTGTAAAATTGAGGCAGACATAGAACAAAGGCAGTTGGAGTTCAAAATGCGCCAGATGGAACTGGAGGCAGAGACAGCGAGGCTAGCCTCCGGTCCTACTGTGCCTGTTTGTGAGCCGTCCTCACCTACTGTGTCCTCAAACACGTTTGACATTAGTAGGCAGATTGCCTTAGTACCTTTGTTCAGAGAGTCAGAGGTTGACTCCTATTTTTGTGTATTTGAGCGTATAGTCGTAGCATTGAAATGGCCTGAAGAGGTATGGTGCCTATTACTTCAGTGTAAATTAACTGGTAAAGCCCAAGAGGTTTTGTCAGCGCTACCTCTGGAGGACAGTTTGAATTATGAAGTGGTCAAAGCTACTGTTCTTCGTGCCTATGAGCTTGTGCCTGAGGCATACCGACAGAGATTTAGGTCTCATAGAAAGTCTTCTAGTAAGACTTATGTGGAATTTGCTAGAGACAAGGGAAATCTGTTTGATAAATGGCATGCTGCTAGTAAGTGTAACGGCGTTCTTCGTTTGTGGAAAGAGAGTCGGACCGAAATGCAGCGTGTAGTTTACTCATGTTACTTTAATGAAGAAAAACGTGATACAAGGAATAACTGTGAGAATACAAAACAACAAACGGAACGTGACACTAATTACAGCCTATCTGGTGACTACAACACAGAGACAGGACAACCACCCACGAAATACAAAGCGAAAGTCAGGCTGTCTAAATACGGTTCTCAATCAGAGACAACGACAAGCACCTGACTCTGATTGAGAACCGCCTCAGGCAGCCAAGCATAACTAGACACACCCCTAAACAGCCGCGATCCCAACTATACAAACCCCAATACGAAAACAACATATAAACCCATGTCACACCCTGGCCTACCCAAACATATAACAAAAACACAAAATACAATGACCAAGGCGTGACAGTAAGGTAACTGATTTCAACTCTCTCCGGCAGTTAATCTTGTTAGAAGAGTTTAAAAATTGCTTACCCGAACGAACGATTGTAGTTTACCTAAAAACGAACAGAAAGTATCCTCCCTGGCAGAAGCGTCTGTGTTGGCAGACGAGTTTGTGTTGACGCACAAGAGTGTGTTTTCGGCTCAAACTGAGAGTAGAGCCACTGAGTTTCCTACCTTTAGCCCTAGTCGGCCAGCAGTAGTATATCAAGCACGCCAGAAGAATGAGCTTCCCTGTTTCTATTGTCATAAAGTAGGACATATGATTAATGATTGCTTCCTGCTTAAACGCAAACAAGGGATGCCTCTTCGTGCCAAGCCACCAACAGGTGTTGCTCTAATTAAATGCGGTTGTGAGGTCTGCAACAAAACAGGTGCCTCAGGGTAACTGTAGTTTGAAAGTCTCAGTCCCCGACCGCAGTTATGAACCATTCATTTTCGAGGGGTTTGTGTCCCTAACGAATGACGAAGCGTCTCAACGACCGGTTAAAATCCTTAGAGATACTGGTGCGGGCGCAGTCGTTTATATTGTCTGATGTGTTGCCCTTATCTGACGATACATACTGTGGTTCCAGTGTGTTAGTGCAGGGTATTGAAATGGGTTTTGTCCCAGTGCCATTGCACTTTGTGAAAGTACACTCTGAGTTAATCAGTGGAATATTCAGAGTGGGGGTACGTCCTATGTTGCCAGTGAAAGGTGTGACCTTTATAATGGGTAACGATATTGCCGGAGGAAAGGTAGTACCCGTATTGGAAGTATTGGATAAAAGTGACCACTCTCTCTCTAATGAGCTGGCACAGAGTTATCCACATGTGTTCCCCACTTGTGCTGTCACTCGTGCTCAGGCACGACAAGAGGGTGACGTGATAGATTTGTCAAACACTGTTCTGTTCAAAGAGGTTGATCAAGAAGATGGATTGTGTGATACCTCTGAGAAGCTGATCACCTCTGACAAACAGCCCAGGAAAGAATCAAAGAACGTTGAACTTATTGCTGATGCAATACAGTTACCAGTCACTCGTGAGCAGCTGATTGCTAACCAAAAGGTTGACACCACCATGTTTTTCTAGTGTTGTCTCATTGGAAGATGTGAAGAAGAAGAACGTGGCTTACTTCATTGATGGTAATCTCCTCATGCGTAAATGGAAATCCCATGTTGACGCGGATGGAGACTGGAATGCTGTTTACCAAATAGTGATTCCTACAGCCTTTCGACAAAATGTGTTATCCCTTGCTCATGATCACCAGTGGTCTGGTCATTTAGGAATCACAAAAACTTATGATCGGATCCTTCGACATTTCTTTTGGCCGGGTTTAAAACAAGATGTGGCTCAGTTCTGTCGGACATGCCACACATGTCAGATAACAGGAAAACCAAATCAGGTTATTCCTCCCGCTCCTCTTTGTCCCATACCTGTCATAGGTGAACCATTCGAGCATGTGGTGGTTGATTGTGTCGGACCGTTACCGAAGACAAAATCGGGTAACCAGTTTTTGTTAACGATAATGTGTATGGCTACAAGATACCCCGAGGCCATTCCTCTGAGAAGGATTACAGCCCCGGTAGTGAGTAAAGCCTTAATAAAATTCTTCACGACATTCGGGTTACCTAGGGTGGTACAAAGCGATCAAGGTACCAATTTCCTATCCAAGCTCTTCAGGCAGGTGTTAAAATCCTTGTCAATTACGCACCGTGTGTCAAGCGCCTATCACCCAGAGTCTCAGGGTGCACTTGAAAGATGGCATCAGACACTGAAGTCTATGCTACGTAAATATTGTTTGGAATCTGAGAAAGATTGGGATGAGGGAGTTCCTCTAGTTTTGTTTGCTGCTCGTGAAACTGTGCAGGAGTCCCTAGGTTTCAGCTCGGCTGAACTGGTGTTTGGTCACACAGTGAGAGGACCAATGAAAGTCCTTAAAGAACAGTTCTTGTCCCAAGCGTTGTGTACCAGAGATGAGAATGTGTTGGACTACGTTAGTCACTTTCGTGAGCGCCTACACCAAGCTTGTGCTCTCGCAAAGGAAGCTCTGTCTTCCTCACAGAGGAGCATGAAAAGACACTATGATAAAGAGGCTGTTTCTCGTCCACTACAGCCAGGTGACCAAGTACTGGTGTTATTACCTGTTCCAGGATCTTCACTGTCAGCTCGTTTCTCGGGTCCTTATTTAATTGAAAAGAAAATAAGTGAAACTGACTATATGCTTCAAACTCCTGATAGACAACGCCAATCTCGTGTGTGTCACATTAACATGTTGAAAGCTTACCACACCCGACCCATCACACAGTTCGAGAGTTCAAAAACAGAGGAAGGTACTGCTGTCTCCTCTGCTACTACTGCTATGATAGTGGACTGTCATATTGATGATGTTGATGGCTTAGAGTTGCGCAATACTCAGCAGCAGTGTGTTAGATTGCCCAACTCAGAAATGCTGCTGTCTATCCAATCCGGTCTGGTTCATTTAGCGGATGGACAGGCCAATGATATTGTGAGGCTACTACACAGTTTTCCATGTCTCTTTAATGACGTTCCTACTCGCACAAACGTGTTGGAACATGACATTAATGTTGGAAATGCTACACCTATCAAGCAACACCCATATCGTATCAACGCTTCCAAGAGGAAGATAATGAGGGATGAGGTGAAATATTTGTTGGAGAATGACCTGGCTAAGCCAAGTTCAAGCCCTTGGAGTTCTCCTTGCATTTTGGTTCCTAAACCTGATGGTACGTCCAGGTTATGTACGGATTATCGAAAGGTAAATTCTGTCACAATGCCAGATTCGTTCCCGTTACCCCAACTGGACGACTGTATCGACACTATTGGTGCTGCTAAGTATGTAACTAAGTTAGACCTCTTAAAAGGTTACTGGCAGGTTCCGTTAACTTCACGTGCTTCTGAGATTTCTGCCTTTGTGACCCCAGACAACTTCCTACAGTACTCAGTCATGGCTTTTGGGATGCGAAATGCACCAGCCACTTTCCAACGACTGGTTAACTCCGTATTAGCTGGCGTTCCTAATTGTAGTGCATACCTTGATGACCTAGTGATTTATTCGTCTGAGTGGTCAGATCATGTTGACTCGCTAAGGGTAGTATGTGAACGGTTGGCAGCTGCTTCTCTAACACTGAACTTGGCAAAGTGTGAGTTTGGGAAGGCTACTGTTACCTATCTCGGTAAAGAGGTTGGCCATGGAGAGGTGCGCCCTGTTGATGCCAAGGTCTTGGCTATAACTGCATTCCCTGCACCTACCACCAAACGAGAGCTACGCCGCTTTTTAGGGATGGTTGGCTACTACCGTAGCTTCTGTAAGAATTTCTCTGCGGTAGTTGCTCCATTGACCGATTTGCTTAGTCCAGCTAGACCATTTGTGTGGTCCCCTGATTGTAAGAGAGCTTTTGAATCTGCGAAAGCACTCTTATGTAGTACACCTGTACTTGCTGCTCCAGATTTTGAACAACCGTTCAAACTTGAGGTAGATGCTAGTGCCAGAGGTGCTGGTGCTGTTCTACTGCAGCAGGACAAGAGTGGAGTGGATCATCCCGTTTGTTATTTTTCACGTAAATTTAATACATGTCAAACAAACTATGCGACAATAGAACAAGAAGCTCTTGCTTTGTTGTTGGCTCTGCAATACTTTGAACTATATATTGGTTCCAGTGCCCTACCCGTGATTGTATATACTGACCATAACCCCTTAGTTTTTCTCCACCGAATGTACAACCAGAACCAGCGCCTTATGCGTTGGGCGCTGATTGTACAAAATTATAATTTGGAGATCCGCCACAAAAAGGGTTCTGATAATGTGTTGGCAGATGCTTTGTCTCTTGTGTGAAAATGATTTCTGTATGTTTTGCAAGGTTGTAAGTATTCATTGAAATACTGTAGTCGCCACCCCTAGGGTTGCTCTTTTAAGGGTGGGAGTGTTACGGATACAGTTATCCTGTGTGTGTGTGTATCCTGTGTGTTTCTTTTCTCTCCTTCTCCCCTCACAGGTGAAAACCATCACTCCCCAATCAGTCAACAATCAATCATCAATCAGAAGACACACCTCCTCCTATTTCCTACCCTATCACAGTTCCTTCCCCATGGTTTAAAAACCCCATCATTTGTTTGTTCTAGAGCAATCTCTAGCTCAATCTCTCTGTAAATGCCATGTCTGTAGGTCTCTGTGTTTCACTCTCGCTTTGTGTCGTAACCTCTCTTTTGTTTAAGCACCTCCATAGCACTTTGTCATCACCTGTGAGTATTGTTTTTGGTTATGGTGTTTGTTTGTTGCTGGTGGGAAAAGGGGAAACCAAGACAAGTCGCCCATGGGCATACACTACCCGTAGGTGAACTTTGTTAAATACACTAGTTAGAACTGGGCGGACCACCCACTGTATTTTTAGTTAGTTAGTTAGCTGTTGTTAAAGTAGGCTAGTCTAGCTTAGTGGTGTTTTTGAATACTTATTGTTTCTTTTCTTGGGTCCAGCTCAGCCCCTTTTCCTGCTCCCCCATTACCGTGTGTTTATAAATAAACCTAGAGTTTGACGGTAGATTTCTGTTGTCGTGGTTATTTCGTGCACACTTTTACTTTGTCACCATAATAATTTGCATGAGTTATGTTACGGGTCTCATTACCATCCCCCCTAGACTGTCGGGCCAAAAGGGATTCGTAACAACGGCCAAATAACATTCTAATATATAATAACATATATACAGTGGGGCAAAAAAGTATTTAGTCAGGCACCAATTGTGCAAGTTCTCCCACTTAAAAAGATGAGAGAGGCCTGTAATTTTCATCATAGGTATACTTCAACTATGACAGACAAAATGAGAAAAAAAATCCAGAAAATCATTGTAGGAATTTTAATGAATTTATTTGCAAATTATGGTGGGAAATAAGTATTTGGTCAATAACAAAAGTGTATCTCAATACTTTGTTATATACCCTTTGTTGGCAATGACAGAGGTCAAACGTTTTCTGTAAGTCTTTACAAGGTTTTCACACACTGTTGCTGGTATTTTGGCCCATTCCTCCATGCAGATCTCCTCTAGAGCAGTGATGTTTTGGGGCTGTTGCTGGGCAACACGGACTTTCAACTCCCTCCAAAGATTTTCTATGGGGTTGAGATCTGGAGACTGACTAGGCCACTCCAGGACCTTGAAATGCTTCTTACGAAGCCACTCCTTCGTTGCCCGGGCGGTGTGTTTGGGATCATTGTCATGCTGAAAGAACCAGCCACGTTTCATCTTCAATGCCCTTGCTGATGGAAGGAGGTTTTCACTCAATCTCACAATACATGGCCCCATTCATTCTTTCCTTTACACGGATCAGTCGTCCTGGTCCCTTTGCAGAAAAACAGCCCCAAAGCATGATGTTTCCACCCCCATGCTTCACAGTAGGTATGGTCTTCTTTGGATGCAACTCAGCATTCTTTGTCCTCCAAACACGACGAGTTGAGTTTTTACCAAAAAGTTCTATTTTGGTTTCATCTGACCATATGACATTCTCCCAATCTTCTTCTGGATCATCCAAATGCTCTCTAGCAAACTTCAGACGGGCCTGGACATGTACTGGCTTAAGCAGGGGGACACGTCTGGCACTGCAGGATTTGAGTCCCTGGCGGCATAGTGTGTTACTGATGGTAGGCTTTGTTACTTTGGTCCCAGCTCTCTGCAGGTCATTCACTAGGTCCCCCCGTGTGGTTCTGGGATTTTTGCTGTGATCATTTTGACCCCACGGGGTGAGATCTTGCGCGGAGCCCCAGATCGAGGAAGATTATCAGTGGTCTTGTATGTCTTCCATTTCCTTATAATTTCTCCCACTGTTGATTTCTTCAAACCAAGCTGCTTACCTATTGCAGATTCAGGATTCCCAGCCTGGTGCAGGTCTACAATTTTGTTTCTGGTGTCAGCTCTTTGACAGCTCTTTGGTCTTGACCATAGTGGAGGTTGGAGTGTGACTGTTTGAGGTTGTGGACAGGTGTCTTTTATACTGATAACAAGTTCAAACTGGTGCCATTAATAAGGTAACGAGTGGAGGACAGAGGAGCCTCTTAAAGAAGAAGTTACAGGTCTGTGAGAGCCAGAAATCTTGCTTGTTTGTAGATGACCAAATATTTTCCACCATAATTTGCAAATAAAGTCATTAAAAATAAAATTAAAATAAAATTTTGTCTGTCATAGTTCAAGTGTACCTATGATGTATATTACAGGCCTCTCTCATCTTTTTAAGTGGGAGAACTTGCACAATTGGTGGCTGATTAAATACTTTTTTGCCCCACTGTATATAGACTGCCTATTCTGGTAGTTTGCTGTAAAACACAGATCGAGGTGTTGCTTTATTCATGAAGTTCAATAAGGAGCCCTTTGAAGTTTATGAATGATTAAACACAACACTTTTTGAATAATCTTTCACTTTGGGTAAATACTTCCTGTACTAATCGTCTCTATGGTATCTAACTAGGTAGTTAGTGGCTAAGGATGTGTTGAAGGATGTGTTGAAGGGTGGGATACAGTAGGAACCAGGTCCTTTAGTCTCATACAAAAGAAATGACTGCTGGACAAGACACAGACGTCTGTCAGACATGGGTCCAAATACTATCTGAAATCTTTCAAATGCTTTGAATCATTTGCTTTAGCCTGCCTGGAGGGTTCTGCAGTTTTGTTTTATGTTATATTAATCCACTGCGCTAGGCATGCTCAATCAAGCCCAGATAACGTATTTTAAACGATTTCAAATAATATTTGAAAGCAGATTTGTTGGATATTAGTGTAAAGGAATGATAACAGATGTGTAATGACAGACTGTATTCTCCCTAATAGGACAGACCCTCTGCTGTTCCTGTGTGATAACTGGAACCAGCCTCAATGAGACGTCAGCTTATCTCATCTTTCAGTTGATCACAAAATGATGCTACAAAGCTCTCTGTTCGTTTGTACACACATGCATGCAAAGACACATGCATGCAAACATACATGCATGCACGAGCGCTGGAACACACACTCTCTTTCTATTCAATCAGTGTTGGGGCAAGAGCAACATAGAGAGAAAAGAGAGACACCAAATAATGCATGCAGAGCAGAATTAGGCCGATACCCGTCAATTATCAAAATCCAGAAAAGAGCCGGTAAATTCTACAACCACCTACAAGGAAGCGATTCCCAAACCTTCCATAACAAAGCCATCATCTACAAAGAGATGAACCTGGAGAATAGTGCTCTAAGCAAGCTGGTCCTGGGGCTCTGTTCACAAACACAAACAGACCCCACAGAGCCCCAGGACAGCAACACAACTTACACACAAACAAATGAGGAGTAAAGAAAAAGAGAATTACTGGACACAATGGAAATAATTAACTAAAAAACAGAGCAAACTAGAATGCTATTTGGCCCTAAACAGAGAGTACAGAGTGGCAGAATACCTGACCACTGTGACTGACCCAAACTTAAGGAAAGCTTTGACTATGTACAGACTCAGTTAGCATAGCCTTGCTATTGAGAAAGGTCGCCATAGGCAGACATGGCTCTCAAGAGAAGACTGGCTATGTGCTCACTGCCCATAACATGAGGTGGAAACTGAGCTGCACTTCATAACCTTCAGCCAAATATATGACCATATTAGAGACACATATTTCCCTCAGATTACACAGATCCACAAAGAATTAGAAAAAACAAATCCAATTTTGATAAACTCCCATATCTTTTAGGTGAAATAACACAGTGTGCAATCAGAGCAGCAAGATTTGTGACCTGTTGCCACAAGAAAAGGGCAACCAGTGAAGAACAAACACCATTGTAAATACAACTGTCACGGCTTCTGCCGGAGTCGGTCCCTCTCCTTGTTCGAGCGGCCTTCTAGCCATCGCCGATCCATTTTTTATTTTCCATTTGTTTTGTCTTTGTTTTCTACACACCTTGTATTCCCCAATTGCATGTTCATTATTTAACCCTCTGGTTTCCCCCATGTGGTGTTTGTTACAACATCCCATATTTATGCTTATTTATTTTCCCTTTTGTACTTTACCAATTTGCACATCATTACAACACTGTACATAGACAATATATGACATTCTAAATGTTTTTATTATTTTGGAACTGTGAGTGTAAAATGTACTGTTTCCTTTTTATTTCAGTTGCTTTGGCAATGTAAAAATGTTTCCCATGCCAATAAAGCCCTAAAACTGAAACTGGAGAGAAAGAGAGAGAGAACGTGAAAGAGAGCAAGAAAGAGAGAGAGAGAAAGAGAGAGGGAGAGAAGGAGAGAGAGAGACAGAAAGAGAGAAAGACAGACAGAAAGAGAGAGAGAGACAGAAAGAGAGAAAGACCGACAGAAAGAGAGAGAGAGAGAGAGAGAGAGACAGAAAGAGAGAGAGAAAGAGAAAGAGAAAGAAGAGAGAGAGAGAGAGAGAGAGAGACAGACAGAGAGAGAGAAAAAGAAAGAGAGAGAGACAGACAGAAAGAGAGACAGACAGAAAGAGAGAGAGACAGACAGAGAGAGAGAGAGACGTATGTTTGAGCCCCTTCTCTGACGTCCATATTGTTTACCCCTTGTGGTAGCCCAGTGATATAATTAGAATGGAAATTACAGAAAGTTATAGCGAGCTAAATCCCCCATGAATTGCATGGCTAAAAATGTCCCGGCAACGCCAGTGAATGTATCACCATAGCAACAGCCTTCTTCTGCACTCTATTTTGGGCGGAAAAGCAAGAGAGAGAGAAAGAGAGAGACAGTGACTAGAGATAGAGAGAGAGAAAGAGAGGGAGTAGAGGGAGAGAGAGAAAGAGAGAGACAGTGAGTAGAGATAGAGAGAAAGAGAGGGAGTAGAGGGAGAGAGAGAAAGAGAGGGAGTAGAGGGATAGAGAGAAAGAGAGAGACAGTGACTAGAGATAGAGAGAGAGAAAGAGAGAGAGTAGAGGGAGAGAGAGAAATAGAGGGAGTAGAGGGAGAGAGAGAGAAAGAGAGGGAGTAGAGGGAGAGAGAGAAAGAGAGGGAGTAGAGGGAGAGAGAGAAAGAGAGAGACAGTGACTAGAGATAGAGAGAGAGAAAGAGAGGGAGTAGAGGGAGAGAGAGAAAGAGAGAGACAGTGAGTAGAGATAGAGAAAGAGAGAAAGAGAGGAGAGAGGGAGAGAGAGAAAGAGAGGGAGTAGAGGGAGAGAGAGAAATAGAGGGAGTAGAGGGAGAGAGAGAGAGAAAGAGAGAGTGAGTAGAGATAGAGAGAGAGAAAGAGAGGGAGTAGAGGGAGAGAGAGAAAGAGGGAGACAGTGACTAGAGATAGAGAGAGAGAAAGAGAGGGAGTAGAGGGAGAGAGAGAAATAGAGGGAGTAGAGGGAGAGAGAGAAAGAGAGGGAGTAGAGGGAGAGAGAGAAAGAGAGGAGGTAGAGGGAGAGAGAGAAATAGAGAGCCTACAGAAGATAAAACGCAAACATAGTTGTTTCTAGGGGAAATTGCTACATTATTCAAGTAGGGGAAACATCTCTTCGAGTGTTTGGGCGGTGGGCGGATGTGTGTATGGATGGCTTGACGTTGTTAGGGTTAGCGTGACGATCATCCAAGGACATTGAGGGCTATAGGGTTGTATTCGGTACACCACAGCTGAGGTCAATGTTTTACTATAAATACCTATGTAGCATCAGTCAGAACAGTCAGTACAGCGCTAATTGCCTTATTGTGACACACAACTGAGACCGAAGAGGGTCTAGTGGAAAGGAAAATAAAGAATCATGTAATGTGAGTCAAATCAATTGAGGTGTCCTGCAGTCGGGGGCACACTGTCAATGCTTGGTCAAAATGACAATTTAAAGTCAAATGTCAATTCATCCAAAAACGATCAAAAACTAACGCATAGTCAAATATTCTCACTCTCTCTCTCTCTCAGCCCCCCAAACCTCTCCTTCCCTCCACCTCTTCTCCTTTTCTCCCTGTGGGGTTGTGATTGATCAGCATCGGAGGGGAGGCTTCACTGATCTCTGTGTATCTATCATCAGCCTGAACCACTGATCCCTTTCCCAATATTCTCCGTCTTCCTCCAGGCTCACATTTTAACACCCTCTGCTTCACTTCAAACACACAGTCCCTCGTCCTACACAACATAGACTGAAGCACCCTCTTCTTCCCTTCAAACACACTCCCTCATCCTACACAACAGACTGAAACACTCTCTTCTTCACTTCAAACACACTCCCTCATCCTACACAACAGACTGAAGCACCCTCTTCTTCCCTTCAAACACACTCCCTCATCCTACACAACATAGCCTGAAACACCCTCTTCTTCCCTTCAAACACACTCCCTCATCCTACACAACATACTGAAACACCCTCTTCTTCCCTTCAAACACACTCCCTCATCCTACACAACAGACTGAAACACCCTCTTCTTCCCTTCAAACACACTCCCTCATCCTACACCACATAGCCTGAAACACCCTCTTCTTCCCTTCAAACACACTCCCTCATCCTACACCACAGACTGAAACACCGCACAGTAGTGGTCAACAACATACTTCAGACAGCATGAAGGACAACTTGGAAGGAAAGTTGGGTGCCGTTAATAAAGATGACATCATGTAGGAAGTTGCAGATTGCAGGTTTTGGTTGCAGGATGTTGAAGGTTTGTTCATGTTTTCTAAGGTTGGTGTAAATATTCACTAGACATTCTTCTTCTTTGAAAAATACATCTGTTCTGAGACTTGATATTCCGTTCCGATGCCAACGGGGTGCCTCTTTGCTAATACAGACACATAACTTTAAACCCCCAAGGCAGGACGTATTCATTACCCTGTGCCCTTCCGTGCCTGTCCGTGCCCGCCTCCCGGAGCAAAGAAAAGTCTGGACGTGCATCCTGATTGTCCTGTTCGTTTTGTCGTTATTTTTGTCATCAAATACGGTGATTTGTCACTGTCAACACAACGCTAGGCTGACGTCCCTTGTTCCCCTCCTGATGTCACCAGAGTCTGATGAGTCACTGCCCAATTATTTGATGAATCATATAGATGCACACAGTGCGCGCGCACACACACACACACACACACACACACGCACCCACGCACACAGTGAGAGGGAAACAAGAGAGGTATAGAATGGAGAGAACAAAGAAGAGTGAAAGAGGCATGAAGAGACTGAGAAAGACAGACAGGGATAGTAAACCCACCTGATCACCTGACCCTGACCCCCTAATGCCTCTCTGCCAACCGACAGACAGGGATAGGAAACCCACCTGACCCTGACCCCCTAATGCCTCTCTGCCAACAGACAGACAGGGATAGGAAACCCACCTGATCACCTGACCCTGACCCCCTAATGCCTCTCTGCCAACCGACAGACAGGGATAGCAAACCCACTTGATCACCTGACCCTGACCCCCTAATGCCTCTCTGCCAACCGACAGACAGGGATAGCAAACCCACCTGATCACCTGACCCTGACCCCCTAATGCCTCTCTGCCAACAGACAGACAGGGATAGCAAACCCACTTGATCACCTGACCCTGACCCCCTAATGCCTCTCTGCCAACCGACAGACAGGGATAGCAAACCCACTTGATCACCTGACCCTGACCCCCTAATGCCTCTCTGCCAACCGACAGACAGGGATAGCAAACCCACTTGATCACCTGACCCTGACCCCCTAATGCCTCTGCCAACCGACAGACAGGGATAGCAAACCCACCTGATCACCTGACCCTGACCCCCTAATGCCTCTCTGCCAACAGACAGACAGGGATAGCAAACCCACTTGATCACCTGACCCTGACCCCCTAATGCCTCTCTGCCAACCGACAGACAGGGATAGCAAACCCACCTGATCACCTGACCCTGACCCCCTAATGCCTCTCTGCCAACAGACAGACAGGGATAGCAAACCCACCTGATCACCTGACCCTGACCCCCTAATGCCTCTCTGCCAACCGACAGACAGGGATAGCAAACCCACTTGATCACCTGACCCTGACCCCCTAATGCCTCTCTGCCAACCGACAGACAGGGATAGCAAACCCACTTGATCACCTGACCCTGACCCCCTAATGCCTCTCTGCCAACCGACAGACAGGGATAGCAAACCCACCTGATCACCTGACCCTGACCCCCTAATGCCTCTCTGCCAACAGA
The DNA here is from genome assembly GCF_034236695.1 of Oncorhynchus nerka. NCBI lineage: Eukaryota > Metazoa > Chordata > Actinopteri > Salmoniformes > Salmonidae > Oncorhynchus > Oncorhynchus nerka. Next base: position 14,076,178 of record NC_088408.1, read on the forward strand.
CAGACAGGGATAGCAAACCCACTTGATCACCTGACCCTGACCCCTAATGCCTCTCTGCCAACAGACAGACAGGGATAGCAAACCCACTTGATAACCTGACCCTGACCCCCTAATGCCTCTCTGCCAACAGACAGACAGGGATAGCAAACCCACTTGATCACCTGACCCTGACCCCCTAATGCCTCTCTGCCAACACACAGACAGGCGTATCATAATCCAGACAGTCATACAGTAACCATGTCTAATCCAGATAGTCATACAGTAACCATGTCTAATCCAGACAGTCATACAGTAACCATGTCTAATCCAGACAGTCATACAGTAGCCATGTCTAATCCAGAACGTCATACAGTAACCATGTCTAATCCAGACAGTCATACAGTAACCATGTCTAATCCAGACAGTCATACAGTAACCATGTCTAATCCAGACAGTCATACAGCAACCATGTCTAATCCAGACAGTCATACAGTAACCATGTCTAATCCAGACAGTCATACAGTAACCATGTCTAATCCAGACAGTCATACAGTAACCATGTCTAATCCAGACAGTCATACAGTAGCCATGTCTAATCCAGACAGTCATACAGTAACCATGTCTAATCCAGACAGTCATACAGCAACCATGTCTAATCCAGACAGTCATACAGTAACCATGTCTAATCCAGACAGTCATACAGTAACCATGTCTAATCCAGACAGTCATACAGTAACCATGTCTAATCCAGACAGTCATACAGTAACCATGTCTAATCCAGACAGTCATACAGCAACCATGTCTTTATCCAGACAGTCATACAGGAGCCATGTCTAATCCAGACAGTCATACAGTAACCATGTCTAATCCAGACAGTCATACAGCAACCATGTCTAATCCAGACAGTCATACAGTAGCCATGTCTAATCCAGACAGTCATACAGTAACCATGTCTAATCCAGACAGTCATACAGTAACCATGTCTAATCCAGACAGTCATACAGTAACCATGTCTAATCCAGACAGTCATACACTAGCCATGTCTAATCCAGACAGTCATACAGTAGCCATGTCTAATCCAGACAGTCATACAGTAACCATGTCTAATCCAGACAGTCATACAGTAACCATGTCTAATCCAGACAGTCATACAGTAACCATGTCTAATCCAGACAGTCATACAGTAACCATGTCTAATCCAGACAGTCATACAGTAACCATGTCTAATCCAGACAGTCATACAGTAACCATGTCTAATCCAGACAGTCATACAGTAACCATGTCTAATCCAGACAGTCATACAGTAGCCATGTCTAATCCAGACAGTCATACAGTAACCATGTCTAATCCAGACAGTCATACAGTAACCATGTCTAATCCAGACAGTCATACAGTAACCATGTCTAATCCAGACAGTCATACAGTAACCATGTCTAATCCAGACAGTCATACAGTAACCATGTCTAATCCAGACAGTCATACAGCAACCATGTCTAATCCAGACAGTCATACAGCAACCATGTCTAATCCAGACAGTCATACAGTAACCATGTCTAATCCAGACAGTCATACAGTAACCATGTCTAATCCAGACAGTCATACAGTAACCATGTCTAATCCAGACAGTCATACAGTAGCCATGTCTAATCCAGACAGTCATACAGTAACCATGTCTAATCCAGACAGTCATACAGCAACCATGTCTAATCCAGACAGTCATACAGTAACCATGTCTAATCCAGACAGTCATACAGTAACCATGTCTAATCCAGACAGTCATACAGTAGCCATGTCTAATCCAGACAGTCATACAGTAACCATGTCTAATCCAGACAGTCATACAGCAACCATGTCTAATCCAGACAGTCATACAGTAACCATGTCTAATCCAGACAGTCATACAGCAACCATGTCTAATCCAGACAGTCATACAGTAACCATGTCTAATCCAGACAGTCATACAGTAACCATGTCTAATCCAGACAGTCATACAGTAACCATGTCTAATCCAGACAGTCATACAGTAACCATGTCTAATCCAGACAATCAATCAGTAACCATGTCTAATCCAGACAGTCATACAGTAACCATGTCTAATCCAGACAGTCATACAGCAACCATGTCTAATCCAGACAGTCATACAGCAGCCATGTCTAATCCAGACAGTCATACAGTAACCATGTCTAATCCAGACAGTCATACAGCAACCATGTCTAATCCAGACAGTCATACAGAAGCCATGTCTAATCCAGACAGTCATACAGTAACCATGTCTAATCCAGACAGTCATACAGTAACCATGTCTAATCCAGACAGTCATACAGCAACCATGTCTAATCCAGACAGTCATACAGTAGCCATGTCTAATCCAGACAGTCATACAGTAACCATGTCTAATCCAGACAGTCATACAGTAACCATGTCTAATCCAGACAGTCATACAGTAACCATGTCTAATCCAGACAGTCATACAGTAACCTGGTCTAATCCAGACAGTCATACAATAACCATGTCTAATCCAGACAGTCATACAGTAACCATGTCTAATCCAGACAGTCATACAGTAGCCATGTCTAATCCAGACAGTCATACAGTAACCATGTCTAATCCAGACAGTCATACAGCAACCATGTCTAATCCAGACAGTCATACAGTATCTATGTGTAATTCAGGCAGTGATACAGTAACCATGTCTAATCCAGACAGTCATACAGTAACCATGTTTAATCCAGACAGTCATACAGTAGCTATGTGTAATTCAGGCAGTGATACAGTAACCATGTCTAATCCAGACAGTCATACAGTAGCCATGTCTAATCCAGACAGTCATACAGTAGCTATGTGTAATTCAGGCAGTGATACAGTAACCATGTCTAATCCAGACAGTCATACAGTAACCATGTCTAATCCAGACAGTCATACAGTAGCCATGTCTAATCCAGAACGTCATACAGTAACCATGTCTAATCCAGACAGTCATACAGTAACCATGTCTAATCCAGACAGTCATACAGCAACCATGTCTAATCCAGACAGTCATACAGTAACCATGTCTAATCCAGACAGTCATACAGTAACCATGTCTAATCCAGACAGTCATACAGTAGCCATGTCTAATCCAGACAGTCATACAGTAACCATGTCTAATCCAGACAGTCATACAGCAACCATGTCTAATCCAGACAGTCATACAGTAACCATGTCTAATCCAGACAGTCATACAGTAACCATGTTTAATCCAGACAGTCATACAGTAACCATGTCTAATCCAGACAGTCATACAGTAACCTTGTCTAATCCAGACAGTCATACAGCAACCATGTCTTTATCCAGACAGTCATACAGGAGCCATGTCTAATCCAGACAGTCATACAGTAACCATGTCTAATCCAGACAGTCATACAGCAACCATGTCTAATCCAGACAGTCATACAGTAGCCATGTCTAATCCAGACAGTCATACAGTAACCATGTCTAATCCAGACAGTCATACAGTAACCATGTCTAATCCAGACAGTCATACAGTAACCATGTCTAATCCAGACAGTCATACACTAGCCATGTCTAATCCAGACAGTCATACAGTAGCCATGTCTAATCCAGACAGTCATACAGTAACCATGTCTAATCCAGACAGTCATACAGTAACCATGTCTAATCCAGACAGTCATACAGTAACCATGTCTAATCCAGACAGTCATACAGTAACCATGTCTAATCCAGACAGTCATACAGTAACCATGTCTAATCCAGACAGTCATACAGTAACCATGTCTAATCCAGACAGTCATACAGTAACCATGTCTAATCCAGACAGTCATACAGTAACCATGTCTAATCCAGACAGTCATACAGTAACCATGTCTAATCCAGACAGTCATACAGTAACCATGTCTAATCCAGACAGTCATACAGTAACCATGTCTAATCCAGACAGTCATACAGTAACCATGTCTAATCCAGACAGTCATACAGCAACCATGTCTAATCCAGACAGTCATACAGTAACCATGTCTAATCCAGACAGTCATACAGTAACCATGTCTAATCCAGACAGTCATACAGTAACCATGTCTAATCCAGACAGTCATACAGTAGCCATGTCTAATCCAGACAGTCATACAGTAACCATGTCTAATCCAGACAGTCATACAGCAACCATGTCTAATCCAGACAGTCATACAGTAACCATGTCTAATCCAGACAGTCATACAGTAACCATGTCTAATCCAGACAGTCATACAGTAACCATGTCTAATCCAGACAGTCATACAGTAACCATGTCTAATCCAGACAGTCATACAGCAACCATGTCTAATCCAGACAGTCATACAGTAACCATGTCTAATCCAGACAGTCATACAGCAACCATGTCTAATCCAGACAGTCATACAGTAACCATGTCTAATCCAGACAGTCATACAGTAACCATGTCTAATCCAGACAGTCATACAGTAACCATGTCTAATCCAGACAGTCATACAGTAACCATGTCTAATCCAGACAATCATACAGTAACCATGTCTAATCCAGACAGTCATACAGTAACCATGTCTAATCCAGACAGTCATACAGCAACCATGTCTAATCCAGACAGTCATACAGCAGCCATGTCTAATCCAGACAGTCATACATGTCTAATCCAGACAGTCATACAGCAACCATGTCTAATCCAGACAGTCATACAGAAGCCATGTCTAATCCAGACAGTCATACAGTAACCATGTCTAATCCAGACAGTCATACAGTAACCATGTCTAATCCAGACAGTCATACAGCAACCATGTCTAATCCAGACAGTCATACAGTAGCCATGTCTAATCCAGACAGTCATACAGTAACCATGTCTAATCCAGACAGTCATACAGTAACCATGTCTAATCCAGACAGTCATACAGTAACCATGTCTAATCCAGACAGTCATACAGTAACCATGTCTAATCCAGACAGTCATACAGTAACCATGTCTAATCCAGACAGTCATACAGTAACCATGTCTAATCCAGACAGTCATACAGTAGCCATGTCTAATCCAGACAGTCATACAGTAACCATGTCTAATCCAGACAGTCATACAGCAACCATGTCTAATCCAGACAGTCATACAGTATCTATGTGTAATTCAGGCATGATACAGTAACCATGTCTAATCCAGACAGTCATACAGTAACCATGTTTAATCCAGACAGTCATACAGTAGCCATGTGTAATCAGGCAGTGATACAGTAACCATGTCTAATCCAGACAGTCATACAGTAACCATGTCTAATCCAGACAGTCATACAGTAGCTATGTGTAATTCAGGCAGTGATACAGTAACCATGTCTAATCCAGACAGTCATACAGTAACCATGTCTAATCCAGACAGTCATACAGTAACAGTCTAATCCATGTAACCACGTAAGACAGTCATACAGAACATGTCTAATCCAGACAGGCATACAGCAACCATGTCTAATCCAGACAGTCATACAGTAACCATGTCTAATCCAGACAGTCATACAGTAACCATGTCTAATCCAGACAGTCATACAGTAACCATGTCTAATCCAGACAGTCATACAGTAACCATGTCTAATCCAGACAATCATACAGTAACCATGTCTAATCCAGACAGTCATACAGTAACCATGTCTAATCCAGACAGTCATACAGCAACCATGTCTAATCCAGACAGTCATACAGCAGCCATGTCTAATCCAGACAGTCATACAGTAACCATGTCTAATCCAGACAGTCATACAGCAACCATGTCTAATCCAGACAGTCATACAGTGTCTAATCCAGACAGTCATACAGTAACCATGTCTAATCCAGACAGTCATACAGTAACCATGTCTAATCCAGACAGTCATACAGCAACCATGTCTAATCCAGACAGTCATACAGTAGCCATGTCTAATCCAGACAGTCATACAGTAACCATGTCTAATCCAGACAGTCATACAGTAACCATGTCTAATCCAGACAGTCATACAGTAACCATGTCTAATCCAGACAGTCATACAGTAACCTGGTCTAATCCAGACAGTCATACAATAACCATGTCTAATCCAGACAGTCATACAGTAACCATGTCTAATCCAGACAGTCATACAGTAGCCATGTCTAATCCAGACAGTCATACAGTAACCATGTCTAATCCAGACAGTCATACAGCAACCATGTCTAATCCAGACAGTCATACAGTATCTATGTGTAATTCAGGCAGTGATACAGTAACCATGTCTAATCCAGACAGTCATACAGTAACCATGTTTAATCCAGACAGTCATACAGTAGCTATGTGTAATTCAGGCAGTGATACAGTAACCATGTCTAATCCAGACAGTCATACAGTAGCCATGTCTAATCCAGACAGTCATACAGTAGCTATGTGTAATTCAGGCAGTGATACAGTAACCATGTCTAATCCAGACAGTCATACAGTAACCATGTCTAATCCAGACAGTCATACAGTAACCATGTCTAATCCAGACAGTCATACAGTATCCATATCTAATCCAGACAGTCATACAGTAACCATGTCTAATCCAGACAGTCAGACAGTAGCCATGTCTAATCCAGACAGTCATAGAGTAACCATGTCTAATCCAGACAGTCATACAGTAACCATGTCTAATCCAGACAGTCATACAGTAACCATGTCTAATCCAGACAGTCATACAGTAACCATGTCTAATCCAGACAGTCATACAGTAGCCATGTCTAATCCAGACAGTCATACAGTAACCATGTCTAATCCAGACAGTCATACAGTAACCATGTCTAATCCAGACAGTCATACAGTAACCATGTCTAATCCAGACAGTCATACAGTAACCATGTCTAATCCAGACAGTCATACAGTAACCATGTCTAATCCAGACAGTCATACAGTAACCATGTCTAATCCAGACAGTCATACCATGTCTAATCCAGACAGTCATACAGTAACCATGTCTAATCCAGACAGTCATACAGTAACCATGTCTAATCCAGACAGTCATACAGTAACCATGTCTAATCCAGACAGTCATACAGTAGCCATGTCTAATCCAGACAGTCATACAGTAACCATGTCTAATCCAGACAGTCATACAGTAACCATGTCTAATCCAGACAGTCATACAGTAACCATGTCTAATCCAGACAGTCATACAGTAACCATGTCTAATCCAGACAGTCATACAGTAACATGTCTAATCCAGACAGTCATACAGCAACCATGTCTAATCCAGACAGTCATACAGTAACCATGTCTAATCCAGACAGTCATACAGTAACCATGTCTAATCCAGACAGTCATACAGTAACCATGTCTAATCCAGACAGTCATACAGTAGCCATGTCTAATCCAGACAGTCATACAGTAACCATGTCTAATCCAGACAGTCATACAGCAACCATGTCTAATCCAGACAGTCATACAGTAACCATGTCTAATCCAGACAGTCATACAGTAACCATGTCTAATCCAGACAGTCATACAGTAGCCATGTCTAATCCAGACAGTCATACAGTAACCATGTCTAATCCAGACAGTCATACAGCAACCATGTCTAATCCAGACAGTCATACAGTAACCATGTCTAATCCAGACAGTCATACAGCAACCATGTCTAATCCAGACAGTCATACAGTAACCATGTCTAATCCAGACAGTCATACAGTAACCATGTCTAATCCAGACAGTCATACAGTAACCATGTCTAATCCAGACAGTCATACAGTAACCATGTCTAATCCAGACAATCATACAGTAACCATGTCTAATCCAGACAGTCATACAGTAACCATGTCTAATCCAGACAGTCATACAGCAACCATGTCTAATCCAGACAGTCATACAGCAGCCATGTCTAATCCAGACAGTCATACAGTAACCATGTCTAATCCAGACAGTCATACAGCAACCATGTCTAATCCAGACAGTCATACAGAAGCCATGTCTAATCCAGACAGTCATACAGTAACCATGTCTAATCCAGACAGTCATACAGTAACCATGTCTAATCCAGACAGTCATACAGCAACCATGTCTAATCCAGACAGTCATACAGTAGCCATGTCTAATCCAGACAGTCATACAGTAACCATGTCTAATCCAGACAGTCATACAGTAACCATGTCTAATCCAGACAGTCATACAGTAACCATGTCTAATCCAGACAGTCATACAGTAACCTGTCTAATCCAGACAGTCATACAATAACCATGTCTAATCCAGACAGTCATACAGTAACCATGTCTAATCCAGACAGTCATACAGTAGCCATGTCTAATCCAGACAGTCATACAGTAACCATGTCTAATCCAGACAGTCATACAGCAACCATGTCTAATCCAGACAGTCATACAGTATCTATGTGTAATTCAGGCAGTGATACAGTAACCATGTCTAATCCAGACAGTCATACAGTAACCATGTTTAATCCAGACAGTCATACAGTAGCTATGTGTAATTCAGGCAGTGATACAGTAACCATGTCTAATCCAGACAGTCATACAGTAGCCATGTCTAATCCAGACAGTCATACAGTAGCTATGTGTAATTCAGGCAGTGATACAGTAACCATGTCTAATCCAGACAGTCATACAGTAACCATGTCTAATCCAGACAGTCATACAGTAACCATGTCTAATCCAGACAGTCATACAGTAACCACGTTTTATCCAGACAGTCATACAGTAACCATGTCTAATCCAGACAGTCATACAGCAACCATGTCTAATCCAGACAGTCATACAGTAACCATGTCTAATCCAGACAGTCATACAGTAACCATGTCTAATCCAGACAGTCATACAGTAACCATGTCTAATCCAGACAGTCATACAGTAACCATGTCTAATCCAGACAATCATACAGTAACCATGTCTAATCCAGACAGTCATACAGTAACCATGTCTAATCCAGACAGTCATACAGCAACCATGTCTAATCCAGACAGTCATACAGCAGCCATGTCTAATCCAGACAGTCATACAGTAACCATGTCTAATCCAGACAGTCATACAGCAACCATGTCTAATCCAGACAGTCATACAGAAGCCATGTCTAATCCAGACAGTCATACAGTAACCATGTCTAATCCAGACAGTCATACAGTAGCCATGTCTAATCCAGACAGTCATACAGCAACCATGTCTAATCCAGACAGTCATACAGTAGCCATGTCTAATCCAGACAGTCATACAGTAACCATGTCTAATCCAGACAGTCATACAGTAACCATGTCTAATCCAGACAGTCATACAGTAACCATGTCTAATCCAGACAGTCATACAGTAACCTGGTCTAATCCAGACAGTCATACAATAACCATGTCTAATCCAGACAGTCATACAGTAACCATGTCTAATCCAGACAGTCATACAGTAACCATGTCTAATCCAGACAGTCATACAGTAACCATGTCTAATCCAGACAGTCATACAGCAACCATGTCTAATCCAGACAGTCATACAGTATCTATGTGTAATTCAGACAGTCATACAGTAACCATGTCTAATCCAGACAGTCATACAGTAACCATGTTTAATCCAGACAGTCATACAGTAGCTATGTGTAATTCAGGCAGTGATACAGTAACCATGTCTAATCCAGACAGTCATACAGTAGCCATGTCTAATCCAGACAGTCATACAGTAGCTATGTGTAATTCAGGCAGTGATACAGTAACCATGTCTAATCCAGACAGTCATACAGTAACCATGTCTAATCCAGACAGTCATACAGTAACCATGTCTAATCCAGACAGTCATACAGTATCCATATCTAATCCAGACAGTCATACAGTAACCATGTCTAATCCAGACAGTCAGACAGTAGCCATGTCTAATCCAGACAGTCATAGAGTAACCATGTCTAATCCAGACAGTCATACAGTAACCATGTCTAATCCAGACAGTCATACAGTAACCATGTCTAATCCAGACAGTCATACAGTAACCATGTCTAATCCAGACAGTCATACAGTAACCATGTCTAATCCAGACAGTCATACAGTAACCATGTCTAATCCAGACAGTCATACAGTAACCATGTCTAATCCAGACAGTCATACAGCAACCATGTCTAATCCAGACAGTCATACAGTAACCATGTCTAATCCAGACAGTCATACAGTAACCATGTCTAATCCAGACAGTCATACAGTAACCATGTCTAATCCAGACAGTCATACAGCAACCATGTCTAATCCAGACAGTCATACAGTAACCATGTCTAATCCAGACAGTCATACAAACCATCCCAGACAGTCATACAGTAACCATGTCTAATCCAGACAGTCATACAGTAACCATGTCTAATCCAGACAGTCATACAGTAACCATGTCTAATCCAGACAGTCATACAGTAACCATGTCTAATCCAGACAGTCATACAGTAACCATGTCTAATCCAGACAGTCATACAGTAACCATGTCTAATCCAGACAGTCATACAGTAACCATGTCTAATCCAGACAGTCATACAGCAACCATGTCTAATCCAGACAGTCATACAGTAACCATGTCTAATCCAGACAGTCATACAGTAACCATGTCTAATCCAGACAGTCATACAGTAACCATGTCTAATCCAGACAGTCATACAGCAACCATGTCTAATCCAGACAGTCATACAGTAGCCATGTCTAATCCAGACAGTCATACAGTAACCATGTCTAATCCAGACAGTCATACAGTAACCATGTCTAATCCAGACAGTCATACAGTAACCATGTCTAATCCAGACAGTCATACAGTAACCATGTCTAATCCAGACAGTCATACAGTAACCATGTCTAATCCAGACAGTCATACAGTAACCATGTCTAATCCAGACAGTCATACAGTAACCATGTCTAATCCAGACAGTCATACAGTAACCATGTCTAATCCAGACAGTCATACAGTAACCATGTCTAATCCAGACAGTCATACAGTAACCATGTCTAATCCAGACAGTCATACAGTAACCATGTCTAATCCAGACAGTCATACAGTAACCATGTCTAATCCAGACAGTCATACAGTAACCATGTCTAATCCAGACAGTCATACAGTAACCATGTCTAATCCAGACAGTCATACAGTAACCATGTCTAATCCAGACAGTCATACAGTAACCATGTCTAATCCAGACAGTCATACAGCAACCATGTCTAATCCAAACAGTCATACAGTAACCATGTCTAATCCAGACAGTCATACAGTAACCATGTCTAATCCAGACAGTCATACAGTAACCATGTCTAATCCAGACAGTCATACAGTAACCATGTCTAATCCAGACAGTCATACAGGAGTTTATGTCTAATCCAGACAGTCATACAGTAACCATGTCTAATCCAGACAGTCATTCAGCAACCATGTCTAATCCAGACAGTCATACAGCAACCATGTCTAATCCAGACAGTCATACAGTAACCATGTCTAATCCAGACAGTCATACAGTAACCATGTCTAATCCAGACAGTCATACACTAGCCATGTCTAATCCAGACAGTCATACAGTAACCATGTCTAATCCAGACAGTCATACAGTAACCATGTCTAATCCAGACAGTCATACAGCAACCATGTCTAATCCAGACAGTCATACAGTAGCCATGTCTAATCCAGACAGTCATACAGTAACCATGTCTAATCCAGACAGTCATACAGTAACCATGTCTAATCCAGACAGTCATACAGTAACCATGTCTAATCCAGACAGTCATACAGTAACCATGTCTAATCCAGACAGTCATACAGTAACCATGTCTAATCCAGACAGTCATACAGTAACCATGTCTAATCCAGACAGTCATACAGTAACCATGTCTAATCCAGACAGTCATACAGTAACCATGTCTAATCCAGACAGTCATACAGTAACCATGTCTAATCCAGACAGTCATACAGTAACCATGTCTAATCCAGACAGTGTCTAATCCAGACAGTCAACAGTATGTCTAATCCAGACAGTCATACAGTAACCATGTCTAATCCAGACAGTCATACAGTAACCATGTCTAATCCAGACAGTCATCCATGTCTAATCCAGACAGTCATACATCCAGACAGTAACCATGTCTAATCCAGACAGTCATACAGTAACCATGTCTAATCCAGACAGTCATACAGTAACCATGTCTAATCCAGACAGTCATACAGTAACCATGTCTAATCCAGACAGTCATACAGCAACCATGTCTCATACAGGAGCCATGTCTAATCCAGACAGTCATACAGGAGCCATGTCTAATCCAGACAGTCATACAGTAACCATGTCTAATCCAGACAGTCATACAGCAACCATGTCTAATCCAGACAGTCATACAGTAACCATGTCTAATCCAGACAGTCATCCAGTAACCATGTCTAATCCAGACAGTCATACAGTAACCATGTCTAATCCAGACAGTCATACAGTAACCATGTCTAATCCAGACAGTCATACAGTAACCATGTCTAATCCAGACAGTCATACAGTAACCATGTCTAATCCAGACAGTCATACAGTAACCATGTCTAATCCAGACAGTCATACAGTAACCATGTCTAATCCAGACAGTCATACAGTAACCATGTCTAATCCAGACAGTCATACAGCAACCATGTCTAATCCAGACAGTCATACAGTAACCATGTCTAATCCAGACAGTCATACAGTAACCATGTCTAATCCAGACAGTCATACAGTAACCATGTCTAATCCAGACAGTCATACAGTAACCATGTCTAATCCAGACAGTCATACAGTAACCATGTCTAATCCAGACAGTCATACAGTAGCCATGTCTAATCCAGACAGTCATACAGTAACCATGTCTAATCCAGACAGTCATACAGCAACCATTTCTAATCCAGACAGTCATACAGTAACCATGTCTAATCCAGACAGTCATACAGTAACCATGTCTAATCCAGACAGTCATACAGTAACCATGTCTAATCCAGACAGTCATACAGTAACCATGTCTAATCCAGACAGTCATACAGTAACCATGTCTAATCCAGACAGTCATACAGTAACCATGTCTAATCCAGACAGTCATACAGCAACCATGTCTAATCCAGACAGTCATACAGCAGCCATGTCTAATCCAGACAGTCATACAGTAACCATGTCTAATCCAGACAGTCATACAGCAACCATGTCTAATCCAGACAGTCATACAGTAGCCATGTCTAATCCAGACAGTCATACAGTAACCATGTCTAATCCAGACAGTCATACAGTAACCATGTCTAATCCAGACAGTCATACAGCAACCATGTCTAATCCAGACAGTCATACAGTAGCCATGTCTAATCCAGACAGTCATACAGTAACCATGTCTAATCCAGACAGTCATACAGTAACCATGTCTAATCCAGACAGTCATACAGTAACCATGTCTAATCCAGACAGTCATACAGTAACCATGTCTAATCCAGACAGTCATACAGTAACCATGTCTAATCCAGACAGTCATACAGCAACCATGTCTAATCCAAACAGTCATACAGTAACCATGTCTAATCCAGACAGTCATACAGTAACCATGTCTAATCCAGACAGTCATACAGTAACCATGTCTAATCCAGACAGTCATACAGTAACCATGTCTAATCCAGACAGTCATACAGTAGCCATGTCTAATCCAGACAGTCATAGAGTAACCATGTCTAATCCAGACAGTCATACAGTAACCATGTCTTTATCCAGACAGTCATACAGTAACCATGTCTAATCCAGACAGTCATACAGTAACCATGTCTAATCCAGACAGTCATACAGTAACCATGTCTAATCCAGACAGTCATACAGTAACCATGTCTAATCCAGACAGTCATACAGTAACCATGTCTAATCCAGACAGTCATACAGTAACCATGTCTAATCCAGACAGTCATACAGTAACCATGTTTAATCCAGACAGTCATACAGTAACCATGTCTAATCCAGACAGTCATACAGTAACCATGTCTAATCCAGACAGTCATACAGCAACCATGTCTAATCCAGACAGTCATACAGTAACCATGTCTAATCCAGACAGTCATACAGTAACCATGTCTAATCCAGACAGTCATACAGCAACCATGTCTAATCCAGACAGTCATACAGTAACCATGTCTAATCCAGACAGTCATACAGTAACCATGTCTAATCCAGACAGTCATACAGTAACCATGTCTAATCCAGACAGTCATACAGTAACCATGTCTAATCCAGACAGTCATACAGCAACCATGTCTAATCCAGACAGTCATACAGTAACCATGTCTAATCCAGACAGTCATACAGTAACCATGTCTAATCCAGACAGTCATACAGTAACCATGTCTAATCCAGACAGTCATACAGTAACCATGTCTAATCCAGACAGTCATACAGTAACCATGTAATCCAGACAGTCATACAGTAACCATGTCTAATCCAGACAGTCATACAGCAACCATGTTTAATCCAGACAGTCATACAGTAACCATGTCTAATCCAGACAGTCATACAGTAACCATGTCTAATCCAGACAGTCATACAGCAACCATGTCTAATCCAGACAGTCATACAGTAACCATGTCTAATCCAGACAGTCATACAGTAACCATGTCTAATCCAGACAGTCATACAGCAACCATGTCTAATCCAGACAGTCATACAGTAACCATGTCTAATCCAGACAGTCATACAGTAACCATGTCTAATCCAGACAGTCATACAGTAACCATGTCTAATCCAGACAGTCATACAGTAGCCATGTCTAATCCAGACAGTCATACAGTAACCATGTCTAATCCAGACAGTCATACAGTAACCATGTCTAATCCAGACAGTCATACAGTAACCATGTCTAATCCAGACAGTCATACAGTAACCATGTCTAATCCAGACAGTCATACAGTAACCATGTCTAATCCAGACAGTCATACAGTAACCATGTCTAATCCAGACAGTCATACAGTAACCTGTCTAATCCAGACAGTCATACAATAACCATGTCTAATCCAGACAGTCATACAGTAACCATGTCTAATCCAGACAGTCATACAGTAGCCATGTCTAATCCAGACAGTCATACAGTAACCATGTCTAATCCAGACAGTCATACAGCAACCATGTCTAATCCAGACAGTCATACAGTATCTATGTGTAATTCAGGCAGTGATACAGTAACCATGTCTAATCCAGACAGTCATACAGTAACCATGTTTAATCCAGACAGTCATACAGTAGCTATGTGTAATTCAGGCAGTGATACAGTAACCATGTCTAATCCAGACAGTCATACAGTAGCCATGTCTAATCCAGACAGTCATACAGTAGCTATGTGTATCCAGTGATACAGTAACCATGTCTAATCCAGACAGTCATACCATGTCTAATCCAGACAGTCATACAGTAACCATGTCTAATCCAGACAGTCATACAGTAACCATATCTAATCCAGACAGTCATACAGTAACCATGTCTAATCCAGACAGTCAGACAGTAGCCATGTCTAATCCAGACAGTCATACAGTAACCATGTCTAATCCAGACAGTCATACAGTAACCATGTCTAATCCAGACAGTCATACAGTAACCATGTCTAATCCAGACAGTCATACAGTAACCATGTCTAATCCAGACAGTCATACAGTAACCATGTCTAATCCAGACAGTCATACAGTAACCATGTCTAATCCAGACAGTCATACAGTAACCATGTCTAATCCAGACAATCATACAGTAACCATGTCTAATCCAGACAGTCATACAGTAACCATGTCTAATCCAGACAGTCATGTCTAATCCAGACAGTCATACAGCAGCCATGTCTAATCCAGACAGTCATACAGTAACCATGTCTAATCCAGACAGTCATACAGCAACCATGTCTAATCCAGACAGTCATACAGAAGCCATGTCTAATCCAGACAGTCATACAGTAACCATGTCTAATCCAGACAGTCATACAGTAACCATGTCTAATCCAGACAGTCATACAGCAACCATGTCTAATCCAGACAGTCATACAGTAGCCATGTCTAATCCAGACAGTCATACAGTAACCATGTCTAATCCAGACAGTCATACAGTAACCATGTCTAATCCAGACAGTCATACAGTAACCATGTCTAATCCAGACAGTCATACAGTAACCATGTCTAATCCAGACAGTCATACAGTCTAATCCAGACAGTCATACAGTAACCATGTCTAATCCAGACAGTCATACAGTAGCCATGTCTAATCCAGACAGTCATACAGTAACCATGTCTAATCCAGACAGTCATACAGTAGCCATGTCTAATCCAGACAGTCATACAGTAACCATGTCTAATCCAGGCAGTGATACAGTAACCATGTCTAATCCAGACAGTCATACAGTAACCATGTCTAATCCAGACAGTCATACAGTAGCTATGTGTAATTCAGGCAGTGATACAGTAACCATGTCTAATCCAGACAGTCATACAGTAACCATGTCTAATCCAGACAGTCATACAGTAACCATGTCTAATCCAGACAGTCATACAGTAACCATATCTAATCCAGCCAGTCATACAGTAACCATGTCAATCCAGACAGTCAACCCATGTCTAATCCAGACAGTCATACAGTAACCATGTCTAATCCAGACAGTCATACAGTAACCATGTCTAATCCAGACAGTCATACAGTAACCATGTCTAATCCAGACAGTCATACAGTAACCATGTCTAATCCAGACAGTCATACAGTAACCATGTCTAATCCAGACAGTCATACACTAGCCATGTCTAATCCAGACAGTCATGTAGCCATGTCTAATCCAGACAGTCAATCCAGACAGTCAACCATGTCTAATCCAGACAGTCATACAGTAACCATGTCTAATCCAGACAGTCATACAGTAACCATGTCTAATCCAGACAGTCATACAGTAACCATGTCTAATCCAGACAGTCATACAGTAACCATGTCTAATCCAGACAGTCATACAGCAGTAACCATGTCTAATCCAGACAGTCATACAGCAACCATGTCTAATCCAGACAGTCATACAGTAACCATGTCTAATCCAGACAGTCATACAGTAACCATGTCTAATCCAGACAGTCATACAGTAACCATGTCTAATCCAGACAGTCATACAGTAGCCATGTCTAATCCAGACAGTCATACAGTAACCATGTCTAATCCAGACAGTCATACAGTAACCATGTCTAATCCAGACAGTCATACAGTAACCATGTCTAATCCAGACAGTCATACAGCAACCATGTCTAATCCAGACAGTCATACAGTAACCATGTCTAATCCAGACAGTCATACAGTAACCATGTCTAATCCAGACAGTCATACAGTAACCATCCAGACAGTCATACAGTAACCATGTCTAATCCAGACAGTCATACAGTAACCTGGTCTAATCCAGACAGTCATACAATAACCATGTCTAATCCAGACAGTCATACAGTAACCATGTCTAATCCAGACAGTCATACAGTAGCCATGTCTAATCCAGACAGTCATACAGTAACCATGTCTAATCCAGACAGTCATACAGCAACCATGTCTAATCCAGACAGTCATACAGTATCTATGTGTAATTCAGGCAGTGATACAGTAACCATGTCTAATCCAGACAGTCATACAATAACCATGTTTAATCCAGACAGTCATACAGTAGCTATGTGTAATTCAGGCAGTGATACAGTAACCATGTCTAATCCAGACAGTCATACAGTAGCCATGTCTAATCCAGACAGTCATACAGTAGCTATGTGTAATTCAGGCAGTGATACAGTAACCATGTCTAATCCAGACAGTCATACAGTAACCATGTCTAATCCAGACAGTCATACAGTAACCATGTCTAATCCAGACAGTCATACAGTATCCATATCTAATCCAGACAGTCATACAGTAACCATGTCTAATCCAGACAGTCAGACAGTAGCCATGTCTAATCCAGACAGTCATAGAGTAACCATGTCTAATCCAGACAGTCATACAGTAACCATGTCTAATCCAGACAGTCATACAGTAACCATGTCTAATCCAGACAGTCATACAGTAACCACGTTTTATCCAGACAGTCATACAGTAACCATGTCTAATCCAGACAGTCATACAGTAACCATGTCTAATCCAGACAGTCATACAGTAACCATGTCTAATCCAGACAGTCATACAGTAACCATGTCTAATCCAGACAGTCATACAGTAACCATGTCTAATCCAGACAGTCATACAGTAACCATGTCTAATCCAGACAGTCATACAGCAACCATGTCTAATCCAGACAGTCATACAGTAACCATGTCTAATCCAGACAGTCATACAGTAACCATGTCTAATCCAGACAGTCATACAGCAACCATGTCTAATCCAGACAGTCATACAGTAACCATGTCTAATCCAGACAGTCATACAGTAACCATGTCTAATCCAGACAGTCATACAGTAACCATGTCTAATCCAGACAGTCATACAGTAACCATGTCTAATCCAGACAGTCATACAGTAACCATGTCTAATCCAGACAGTCATACAGTAACCATGTCTAATCCAGACAGTCATACAGTAACCATGTCTAATCCAGACAGTCATACAGCAACCATGTCTAATCCAGACAGTCATACAGTAACCATGTCTAATCCAGACAGTCATACAGTAACCATGTCTAATCCAGACAGTCATACAGTAACCATGTCTAATCCAGACAGTCATACAGTAACCATGTCTAATCCAGACAGTCATACAGTAACCATGTCTAATCCAGACAGTCATACAGTAACCATGTCTAATCCAGACAGTCATACAGTAGCCATGTCTAATCCAGACAGTCATACAGTAACCATGTCTAATCCAGACAGTCATACAGTAACCATGTCTAATCCAGACAGTCATACAATAACCATGTCTAATCCAGACAGTCATACAGTAACCATGTCTAATCCAGACAGTCATACAGTAACCATGTCTAATCCAGACAGTCATACAGTAACCATGTCTAATCCAGACAGTCATACAGCAACCATGTCTAATCCTAGTAGCTATGTGTAATTCATGATACAGTAACCATGTCTAATCCAGACAGTCATACAGTAGCCATGTCTAATCCAGACAGTCATACAGTAGCTATGTGTAATTCAGGCAGTGATACAGTAACCATGTCTAATCCAGACAGTCATACAGTAACCATGTCTAATCCAGACAGTCATACAGTAACCATGTCTAATCCAGACAGTCATACACTAACCATGTCTAATCCAGACAGTCATACAGTAGCCATGTCTAATCCAGACAGTCATACAGTAACCATGTCTAATCCAGACAGTCATACAGTAACCATGTCTAATCCAGACAGTCATACAGTAACCATGTCTAATCCAGACAGTCATACAGTAGCCATGTCTAATCCAGACAGTCATACAGTAACCATGTCTAATCCAGACAGTCATACAGTAACCATGTCTAATCCAGACAGTCATACAGCAACCATGTCTAATCCAGACAGTCATACAGTAACCATGTCTAATCCAGACAGTCATACAGTAACCATGTCTAATCCAGACAGTCATACAGTAACCATGTCTAATCCAGACAGTCATACAGCAACCATGTCTAATCCAGACAGTCATACAGTAACCATGTCTAATCCAGACAGTCATACAGTAACCATGTCTAATCCAGACAGTCATACAGTAACCATGTCTAATCCAGACAGTCATACAGTAACCATGTCTAATCCAGACAGTCATACAGTAACCATGTCTAATCCAGACAGTCATACAGTAACCATGTCTAATCCAGACAGTCATACAGTAACCATGTCTAATCCAGACAGTCATACAGCAACCATGTCTAATAGCTAGTAGTCTAGTAGCTATGTGTAATTCAGGCAGTGATACAGTAACCATGTCTAATCCAGACAGTCATACAGTAGCCATGTCTAATCCAGACAGTCATACAGTAACCATGTCTAATCCAGGCAGTCATACAGTAACCATGTCTAATCCAGACAGTCATACAGTAACCATGTCTAATCCAGACAGTCATACAGTAACCATGTCTAATCCAGACAGTCATACAGTAGCCATGTCTAATCCAGACAGTCATACAGTAACCATGTCTAATCCAGACAGTCATACAGTAACCATGTCTAATCCAGACAGTCATACAGTAACCATGTCTAATCCAGACAGTCATACAGTAACCATGTCTAATCCAGACAGTCATACAGTAGCCATGTCTAATCCAGACAGTCATACAGTAACCATGTCTAATCCAGACAGTCATACAGTAACCATGTCTAATCCAGACAGTCATACAGTAACCATGTCTAATCCAGACAGTCATACAGTAACCATGTCTAATCCAGACAGTCATACAGTAACCATGTCTAATCCAGACAGTCATACAGTAACCATGTCTAATCCAGACAGTCATACAGTAACCATGTCTAATCCAGACAGTCATACAGTAACCATGTCTAATCCAGACAGTCAGTAACCATGTCTAATCCAGACAGTCATACAGTAACCATGTCTAATCCAGACAGTCATACAGTAACCATGTCTAATCCAGACAGTCATACAGTAACCATGTCTAATCCAGACAGTCATACAGTAACCATGTCTAATCCAGACAGTCATACAGTAACCATGTCTAATCCAGACAGTCATACAGTAACCATGTCTAATCCAGACAGTCATACAGCAACCATGTCTAATCCAGACAGTCATACAGCAACCATGTCTAATCCAGACAGTCATACAGTAACCATGTCTAATCCAGACAGTCATACAGTAACCATGTCTAATCCAGACAGTCATACAGCAACCATGTCTAATCCAGACAGTCATACAGTAACCATGTCTAATCCAGACAGTCATACAGTAACCATGTCTAATCCAGACAGTCATACAGTAACCATGTCTAATCCAGACAGTCATACAGTAACCATGTCTAATCCAGACAGTCATACAGTAACCATGTCTAATCCAGACAGTCATACAGTAACCATGTCTAATCCAGACAGTCATACAGTAACCATGTCTAATCCAGACAGTCATACAGCAACCATGTCTAATCCAGACAGTCACCATGTCTAATCCAGACAGTCATACAGTAACCATGTCTAATCCAGACAGTCATACAGTAACCATGTCTAATCCAGACAGTCATACAGTAACCATGTCTAATCCAGACAGTCATACAGTAACCATGTCTAATCCAGACAGTCATACAGTAACCATGTCTAATCCAGACAGTCATACAGTAACCATGTCTAATCCAGACAGTCATACAGTAACCATGTCTAATCCAGACAGTCATACAGTAACCATGTCAATCCAGACAGTCATACAATAACCATGTCTAATCCAGACAGTCATACAGTAACCATGTCTAATCCAGACAGTCATACAGTAACCATGTCTAATCCAGACAGTCATACAGTAACCATGTCTAATCCAGACAGTCATACAGTAACCATGTCTAATCCAGACAGTCATGATACAGTAACCATGTCTAATCCAGACAGTCATACAGTAACCATGTCTAATCCAGACAGTCATACAGTAGCTATGTGTAATTCAGGCAGTGATACAGTAACCATGTCTAATCCAGACAGTCATACAGTAACCATGTCTAATCCAGACAGTCATACAGTAACCATGTCTAATCCAGACAGTCATACAGTAACCATGTCTAATCCAGACAGTCATACAGTAACCATGTCTAATCCAGACAGTCATACAGTAACCATGTCTAATCCAGACAGTCATACAGTAACCATGTCTAATCCAGACAGTCATACAGTAACCATGTCTAATCCAGACAGTCATACAGTAACCATGTCTAATCCAGACAGTCATACAGTAACCATGTCTAATCCAGACAGTCATACAGTAACCATGTCTAATCCAGACAGTCATACAGCAACCATGTCTAATCCAGACAGTCATACAGTAACCATGTCTAATCCAGACAGTCATACAGTAACCATGTCTAATCCAGACAGTCATACAGTAACCATGTCTAATCCAGACAGTCATACAGTAACCATGTCTAATCCAGACAGTCATACAGTAACCATGTCTAATCCAGACAGTCATACAGTAACCATGTCTAATCCAGACAGTCATACAGTAGCCATGTCTAATCCAGACAGTCATACAGTAACCATGTCTAATCCAGACAGTCATACAGTAACCATGTCTAATCCAGACAGTCATACAGTAACCATGTCTAATCCAGACAGTCATACAGTAACCATGTCTAATCCAGACAGTCATACAGTAACCATGTCTAATCCAGACAGTCATATACAGTAACCATGTCTAATCCAGACAGTCATACAGTAACCATGTCTAATCCAGACAGTCATACAGTAGCTATGTGTAATTCAGGCAGTGATACAGTAACCATGTCTAATCCAGACAGTCACAGTAACCATGTCTAATCCAGACAGTCATACAGTAACCATGTCTAATCCAGACAGTCATACAGTAACCATGTCTAATCCAGACAGTCATACAGTAACCATGTCTAATCCAGACAGTCATACAGTAACCATGTCTAATCCAGACAGTCATACAGTAACCATGTCTAATCCAGACAGTCATACAGTAACCATGTCTAATCCAGACAGTCATACAGTAGCCATGTCTAATCCAGACAGTCATACAGTAACCATGTCTAATCCAGACAGTCATACAGTAACCATGTCTAATCCAGACAGTCATACAGTAACCATGTCTAATCCAGACAGTCATACAGTAACCATGTCTAATCCAGACAGTCATACAGTAACCATGTCTAATCCAGACAGTCATACAGTAACCATGTCTAATCCAGACAGTCATACAGTAACCATGTCTAATCCAGACAGTCATACAGTAACCATGTCTAATCCAGACAGTCATACAGTAACATGTCTAATCCAGACAGTCATACAGTAACCATGTCTAATCCAGACAGTCATACAGTAACCATGTCTAATCCAGACAGTCATACAGTAACCATGTCTAATCCAGACAGTCATACAGTAACCATGTCTAATCCAGACAGTCATACAGTAACCATGTCTAATCCAGACAGTCATACAGTAACCATGTCTAATCCAGACAGTCATACAGTAGCCATGTCTAATCCAGACAGTCATACAGTAACCATGTCTAATCCAGACAGTCATACAGTAACCATGTCTAATCCAGACAGTCATACAGTCAACCAGTAACCATAAATCCAGACAGTCATACAGTAACCATGTCTAATCCAGACAGTCATACAGTAACCATGTCTAATCCAGACAGTCATACAGTAACCATGTCTAATCCAGACAGTCATACAGTAACCATGTCCAGAATCCAGACAGTCATACAGTAACCATGTCTAATCCAGACAGTCATACAGTAACCATGTCTAATCCAGACAGTCATACAGTAACCATGTCTAATCCAGACAGTCATACAGTATCTATGTGTAATTCAGGCAGTGATACAGTAACCATGTCTAATCCAGACAGTCATACAGTAGCCATGTCTAATCCAGACAGTAACCTATGTCTAATTCAGACAGTCATACAGTAACCATGTCTAATCCAGACAGTCATACAGTAACCATGTCTAATCCAGACAGTCATACAGTAACCATGTCTAATCCAGACAGTCATACAGTAACCATGTCTAATCCAGACAGTCATACAGTAACCATGTCTAATCCAGACAGTCATACCAACCATGTCTAATCCAGACAGTCATACAGTATCCATGTCTAATCCAGACAGTCATACAGTAACCATGTCTAATCCAGACAGTCATACAGTAACCATGTCTAATCCAGACAGTCATACAGTAACCATGTCTAATCCAGACAGTCATACAGTAACCATGTCTAATCCAGACAGTCATACAGTAGCCATGTCTAATCCAGACAGTCATACAGTAACCATGTCTAATCCAGACAGTCATACAGTAACCATGTCTAATCCAGACAGTCATACAGTAACCATGTCTAATCCAGACAGTCATACAGTAACCATGTCTAATCCAGACAGTCATACAGTAACCATGTCTAATCCAGACAGTCATACAGTAACCATGTCTAATCCAGACAGTCATACAGTAACCATGTCTAATCCAGACAATCATACAGTAACCATGTCTAATCCAGACAGTCATACAGTAACCATGTCTAATCCAGACAGTCATACAGTAACCATGTCTAATCCAGACAGTCATACAGTAACCATGTCTAATCCAGACAGTCATACAGTAACCATGTCTAATCCAGACAGTCATACAGTAACCATGTCTAATCCAGACAGTCATACAGTAACCATGTCTAATCCAGACAGTCATACAGTAACCATGTCTAATCCAGACAGTCATACAGTAACCATGTCTAATCCAGACAGTCATACAGTAACCATGTCTAATCCAGACAGTCATACAGTAACCATGTCTAATCCAGACAGTCATACAGTAACCATGTCTAATCCAGACAGTCATACAGCAACCATGTCTAATCCAGACAGTAACAGTAACCATGTCCCATGTAACTAATCCAGACAGTCATACAGTAACCATGTCTAATCCAGACAGTCATACAGCAACCATGTCTAATCCAGACAGTCATACAGTAACCATGTCTAATCCAGACAGTCATACAGTAACCATGTCTAATCCAGACAGTCATACAGTAGCCATGTCTAATCCAGACAGTCATACAGTAACCATGTCTAATCCAGACAGTCATACAGTAACCATGTCTAATCCAGACAGTCATACAGTAACCATGTCTAATCCAGACAGTCATACAGTAACCATGTCTAATCCAGACAGTCATACAGTAACCATGTCTAATCCAGACAGTCATACAGTAACCATGTCTAATCCAGACAGTCATACAGCAACCATGTCTAATAGCTAGTAGTCTAGTAGCTATGTGTAATTCAGGCAGTGATACAGTAACCATGTCTAATCCAGACAGTCATACAGTAGCCATGTCTAATCCAGACAGTCATACAGTAGCTATGTGTAATTCAGGCAGTGATACAGTAACCATGTCTAATCCAGACAGTCATACAGTAACCATGTCTAATCCAGACAGTCATACAGTAACCATGTCTAATCCAGACAGTCATACAGTAACCATGTCTAATCCAGACAGTCATACAGTAGCCATGTCTAATCCAGACAGTCATACAGTAACCATGTCTAATCCAGACAGTCATACAGTAACCATGTCTAATCCAGACAGTCATACAGTAACCATGTCTAATCCAGACAGTCATACAGTAGCCATGTCTAATCCAGACAGTCATACAGTAACCATGTCTAATCCAGACAGTCATACAGTAACCATGTCTAATCCAGACAGTCATACAGCAACCATGTCTAATCCAGACAGTCATACAGTAACCATGTCTAATCCAGACAGTCATACAGTAACCATGTCTAATCCAGACAGTCATACAGTAACCATGTCTAATCCAGACAGTCATACAGCAACCATGTCTAATCCAGACAGTCATACAGTAACCATGTCTAATCCAGACAGTCATACAGTAACCATGTCTAATCCAGACAGTCATACAGTAACCATGTCTAATCCAGACAGTCATACAGTAACCATGTCTAATCCAGACAGTCATACAGTAACCATGTCTAATCCAGACAGTCATACAGTAACCATGTCTAATCCAGACAGTCATACAGTAACCATGTCTAATCCAGACAGTCATACAGCAACCATGTCTAATCCAGACAGTCATACAGTAACCATGTCTAATCCAGACAGTCATACAGTAACCATGTCTAATCCAGACAGTCATACAGTAACCATGTCTAATCCAGACAGTCATACAGCAACCATGTCAATCCAGACAGTCAACAGTAACCATGTCTAATCCAGACAGTCATACAGTAACCATGTCTAATCCAGACAGTCATACAGTAGCCATGTCTAATCCAGACAGTCATACAGTAACCATGTCTAATCCAGACAGTCATACAGTAACCATGTCTAATCCAGACAGTCATACAATAACCATGTCTAATCCAGACAGTCATACAGTAACCATGTCTAATCCAGACAGTCATACAGTAACCATGTCTAATCCAGACAGTCATACAGTAACCATGTCTAATCCAGACAGTCATACAGCAACCATGTCTAATAGCTAGTAGTCTAGTAGCTATGTGTAATTCAGGCAGTGATACAGTAACCATGTCTAATCCAGACAGTCATACAGTAGCCATGTCTAATCCAGACAGTCATACAGTAGCTATGTGTAATTCAGGCAGTGATACAGTAACCATGTCTAATCCAGACAGTCATACAGTAACCATGTCTAATCCAGACAGTCATACAGTAACCATGTCTAATCCAGACAGTCATACACTAGCCATGTCTAATCCAGACAGTCATACAGTAGCCATGTCTAATCCAGACAGTCATACAGTAACCATGTCTAATCCAGACAGTCATACAGTAACCATGTCTAATCCAGACAGTCATACAGTAACCATGTCTAATCCAGACAGTCATACAGTAGCCATGTCTAATCCAGACAGTCATACAGTAACCATGTCTAATCCAGACAGTCATACAGTAACCATGTCTAATCCAGACAGTCATACAGCAACCATGTCTAATCCAGACAGTCATACAGTAACCATGTCTAATCCAGACAGTCATACAGTAACCATGTCTAATCCAGACAGTCATACAGTAACCATGTCTAATCCAGACAGTCATACAGCAACCATGTCTAATCCAGACAGTCATACAGTAACCATGTCTAATCCAGACAGTCATACAGTAACCATGTCTAATCCAGACAGTCATACAGTAGCCATGTCTAATCCAGACAGTCATACAGTAACCATGTCTAATCCAGACAGTCATACAGTAACCATGTCTAATCCAGACAGTCATACAGTAACCATGTCTAATCCAGACAGTCATACAGTAACCATGTCTAATCCAGACAGTCATACAGCAACCATGTCTAATAGCTAGTAGTCTAGTAGCTATGTGTAATTCAGGCAGTGATACAGTAACCATGTCTAATCCAGACAGTCATACAGTAGCCATGTCTAATCCAGACAGTCATACAGTAGCTATGTGTAATTCAGGCAGTGATACAGTAACCATGTCTAATCCAGACAGTCATACAGTAACCATGTCTAATCCAGACAGTCATACAGTAACCATGTCTAATCCAGACAGTCATACACTAGCCATGTCTAATCCAGACAGTCATACAGTAGCAAATCCAGACAGTCATACAGTAACCATGTCTAATCCAGACAGTCATACAGTAACCATGTCTAATCCAGACAGTCATACAGTAACCATGTCTAATCCAGACAGTCATACAGTAGCCATGTCTAATCCAGACAGTCATACAGTAACCATGTCTAATCCAGACAGTCATACAGTAACCATGTCTAATCCAGACAGTCATGTCCATGTCTAATCCAGACAGTCATACAGTAACCATGTCTAATCCAGACAGTCATACAGTAACCATGTCTAATCCAGACAGTCATACAGTAACCATGTCTAATCCAGACAGTCATACAGCAACCATGTCTAATCCAGACAGTCATACAGTAACCATGTCTAATCCAGACAGTCATACAGTAACCATGTCTAATCCAGACAGTCATACAGTAGCCATGTCTAATCCAGACAGTCATACAGTAACCATGTCTAATCCAGACAGTCATACAGTAACCATGTCTAATCCAGACAGTCATACAGTAACCATGTCTAATCCAGACAGTCATACAGTAACCATGTCTAATCCAGACAGTCATACAGTAACCATGTCTAATCCAGACAGTCATACAGTAACCATGTCTAATCCAGACAGTCATACAGTAGCCATGTCTAATCCAGACAGTCATACAGTAACCATGTCTAATCCAGACAGTCATACAGTAACCATGTCTAATCCAGAAAGTCATACAGTAACCATGTCTAATCCAGACAGTCATACAGTAACCATGTCTAATCCAGACAGTCATACAGTAACCATGTCTAATCCAGACAGTCATACAGTAACCATGTCTAATCCAGACAGTCATACAGTAACCTGGTCTAATCCAGACAGTCATACAATAACCATGTCTAATCCAGACAGTCATACAGTAACCATGTCTAATCCAGACAGTCATACAGTAGCCATGTCTAATCCAGACAGTCATACAGTAACCATGTCTAATCCAGACAGTCATACAGCAACCATGTCTAATCCAGACAGTCATACAGTATCTATGTGTAATTCAGGCAGTGATACAGTAACCATGTCTAATCCAGACAGTCATACAGTAGCCATGTCTAATCCAGACAGTCATACAGTAGCTATGTGTAATTCAGGCAGTGATACAGTAACCATGTCTAATCCAGACAGTCATACAGTAACCATGTCTAATCCAGACAGTCATACAGTAACCATGTCTAATCCAGACAGTCATACAGTAGCCATGTCTAATCCAGACAGTCATACAGTAACCATGTCTAATCCAGACAGTCATACAGCAACCATGTCTAATCCAGACAGTCATACAGTATCTATGTGTAATTCAGGCAGTCTACAGTAACCATGTCTAATCCAGACAGTCATACAGTAACCATGTTTAATCCAGACAGTCATACAGACAGTCAATTCAGGCAGTGATACAGTAACCATGTCTAATCCAGACAGTCATACAGTAACCATGTCTAATCCAGACAGTCATACAGTAACCATGTCTAATCCAGACAGTCATACAGTAGCCATGTCTAATCCAGACAGTCATACAGTAACCATGTCTAATCCAGACAGTCATACAGCAACCATGTCTAATCCAGACAGTCATACAGTATCTATGTGTAATTCAGGCAGTGATACAGTAACCATGTCTAATCCAGACAGTCATACAGTAACCATGTTTAATCCAGACAGTCATACAGTAGCTAACCAGTGATACAGTAACCATCCAGACAGTCATACAGTAACCATGTCTAATCCAGACAGTCATACAGTAACCATGTCTAATCCAGACAGTCATACAGCAACCATGTCTAATCCAGACAGTCATACAGTAGCCATGTCTAATCCAGACAGTCATAGAGTAACCATGTCTAATCCAGACAGTCATACAGTAACCATGTCTAATCCAGACAGTCATACAGTAACCATGTCTAATCCAGACAGTCATACAGTAACCTGGTCTAATCCAGACAGTCATACAATAACCATGTCTAATCCAGACAGTCATACAGTAACCATGTCTAATCCAGACAGTCACAGTAGTCATGTCTAATCCAGACAGTCATACAGTAACCATGTCTAATCCAGACAGTCATACAGCAACCATGTCTAATCCAGACAGTCATACAGTATCTATGTGTAATTCAGACAGTGATACAGTAACCATGTCTAATCCAGACAGTCATACAGTAACCATGTTTAATCCAGACAGTCATACAGTAGCTATGTGTAATTCAGGCAGTGATACAGTAACCATGTCTAATCCAGACAGTCATACAGTAGCCATGTCTAATCCAGACAGTCATACAGTAGCCATGTCTAATGTCCAGACAGTCATACAGTAACCATGTCTAATCCAGACAGTCATACAGTAACCATGTCTAATCCAGACAGTCATACAGTATCCATGTCTAATCCAGACAGTCATACAGTAACCATGTCTAATCCAGACAGTCAGACAGTAGCCATGTCTAATCCAGACAGTCATAGAGTAACCATGTCTAATCCAGACAGTCATACAGTAACCATGTCTAATCCAGACAGTCATACAGTAACCATGTCTAATCCAGACAGTCATACAGTAACCATGTCTAATCCAGACAGTCATACAGTAACCATGTCTAATCCAGACAGTCATACAGTAACCATGTCTAATCCAGACAGTCATACAGTAACCATGTCTAATCCAGACAGTCATACAGTAACCATGTCTAATCCAGACAGTCATACAGTAACCATGTCTAATCCAGACAGTCATACAGTAGCCATGTCTAATCCAGACAGTCATACAGTAACCATGTCTAATCCAGTGATACAGTAACCATGTCAATCCAGACAGTCATACAGTAACCATGTCTAATCCAGACAGTCATACAGTAGCCATGTCTAATCCAGACAGTCATACAGTAACCATGTCTAATCCAGACAGTCATACAGTAGCCATGTCTAATCCAGACAGTCATACAGTAACCATGTCTAATCCAGACAGTCATACAGCAACCATGTCTAATCCAGACAGTCATACAGTAGCCATGTCTAATCCAGACAGTCATCCATAATCCAGACAGTCATACAGTAACCATGTCTAATCCAGACAGTCAGTAACCATGTCTAATCCAGACAGTCATACAGTAACCATGTCTAATCCAGACAGTCATACAGTAACCATGTCTAATCCAGACAGTCATACAGTAACCATGTCTAATCCAGACAGTCATAAGTAGCCATGTCTAATCCAGACAGTCATACAGTAACCATGTCTAATCCAGACAGTCATACAGCAACCATGTCTAATCCAGACAGTCATACAGTATCTATGTGTAATTCAGGCAGTGATACAGTAACCATGTCTAATCCAGACAGTCATACAGTAACCATGTTTAATCCAGACAGTCATACAGTAGCTATGTGTAATTCAGGCAGTGATACAGTAACCATGTCTAATCCAGACAGTCATACAGTAGCCATGTCTAATCCAGACAGTCATACAGTAGCTATGTGTAATTCAGGCAGTGATACAGTAACCATGTCTAATCCAGACAGTCATACAGTAACCATGTCTAATCCAGACAGTCATACAGTAACCATGTCTAATCCAGACAGTCATACAGTATCCATATCTAATCCAGACAGTAACATGTCTAATCCAGACAGTCAACCCATGTCTAATCCAGACAGTCATAGAGTAACCATGTCTAATCCAGACAGTCATACAGTAACCATGTCTAATCCAGACAGTCATACAGTAACCATGTCTAATCCAGACAGTCATACAGTAACCATGTCTAATCCAGACAGTCATACAGTAACCATGTCTAATCCAGACAGTCATACACTAGCCATGTCTAATCCAGACAGTCATACAGTAGCCATGTCTAATCCAGACAGTCATACAGTAACCATGTCTAATCCAGACAGTCATACAGTAACCATGTCTAATCCAGACAGTCATACAGTAACCATGTCTAATCCAGACAGTCATACAGTAACCATGTCTAATCCAGACAGTCATACAGTAACCATGTCTAATCCAGACAGTCATACAGTAACCATGTCTAATCCAGACAGTCATACAGCAACCATGTCTAATCCAGACAGTCATACAGTAACCATGTCTAATCCAGACAGTCATACAGTAACCATGTCTAATCCAGACAGTCATACAGTAACCATGTCTAATCCAGACAGTCATACAGCAACCATGTCTAATCCAGACAGTCATACAGTAACCATGTCTAATCCAGACAGTCATACAGTAACCATGTCTAATCCAGACAGTCATACAGTAACCATGTCTAATCCAGACAATCATACAGTAACCATGTCTAATCCAGACAGTCATACAGTAACCATGTCTAATCCAGACAGTCATACAGCAACCATGTCTAATCCAGACAGTCATACAGCAGCCATGTCTAATCCAGACAGTCATACAGTAGCTATGTCTAATCCAGTCACAGTCAATCCAGACAGTCAACAGTAGCCATGTCTAATCCAGACAGTCATACAGTAACCATGTCTAATCCAGACAGTCATACAGCAACCATGTCTAATCCAGACAGTCATACAGTAACCATGTCTAATCCAGACAGTCATACAGTAACCATGTCTAATCCAGACAGTCATACAGTAACCATGTCTAATCCAGACAGTCATACAGTAACCATGTCTAATCCAGACAGTCATACAGTAACCTGGTCTAATCCAGACAGTCATACAGTAACCATGTCTAATCCAGACAGTCATACAGTAACCATGTCTAATCCAGACAGTCATACAGTAGCCATGTCTAATCCAGACAGTCATACAGTAACCATGTCTAATCCAGACAGTCATACAGCAACCATGTCTAATCCAGACAGTCATACAGTATCTATGTGTAATTCAGGCAGTGATACAGTAACCATGTCTAATCCAGACAGTCATACAGTAACCATGTTTAATCCAGACAGTCATACAGTAGCTATGTGTAATTCAGGCAGTGATACAGTAACCATGTCTAATCCAGACAGTCATACAGTAGCCATGTCTAATCCAGACAGTCATACAGTAGCTATGTGTAATTCAGGCAGTGATACAGTAACCATGTCTAATCCAGACAGTCATACAGTAACCATGTCTAATCCAGACAGTCATACAGTAACCATGTCTAATCCAGACAGTCATACAGTATCCATATCTAATCCAGCCAGTCATACAGTAACCATGTCTAATCCAGACAGTCAGACAGTAGCCATGTCTAATCCAGACAGTCATAGAGTAACCATGTCTAATCCAGACAGTCATACAGTAACCATGTCTAATCCAGACAGTCATACAGTAACCATGTCTAATCCAGACAGTCATACAGTAACCATGTCTAATCCAGACAGTCATACAGTAACCATGTCTAATCCAGACAGTCATACACTAGCCATGTCTAATCCAGACAGTCATACAGTAGCCATGTCTAATCCAGACAGTCATACAGTAACCATGTCTAATCCAGACAGTCATACAGTAACCATGTCTAATCCAGACAGTCATACAGTAACCATGTCTAATCCAGACAGTCATACAGTAGCCATGTCTAATCCAGACAGTCATACAGTAACCATGTCTAATCCAGACAGTCATACAGTAACCATGTCTAATCCAGACAGTCATACAGCAACCATGTCTAATCCAGACAGTCATACAGTAACCATGTCTAATCCAGACAGTCATACAGTAACCATGTCTAATCCAGACAGTCATACAGTAACCATGTCTAATCCAGACAGTCATACAGCAACCATTTCTAATCCAGACAGTCATACAGTAACCATGTCTAATCCAGACAGTCATACAGTAACCATGTCTAATCCAGACAGTCATACAGTAACCATGTCTAATCCAGACAGTCATACAGTAACCATGTCTAATCCAGACAGTCATACAGTAACCATGTCTAATCCAGACAGTCATACAGCAACCATGTCTAATCCAGACAGTCATACAGTAGCCATGTCTAATCCAGACAGTCATACAGTAACCATGTCTAATCCAGACAGTCATACAGCAACCATGTCTAATCCAGACAGTCATACAGTAACCATGTCTAATCCAGACAGTCATACAGTAACCATGTCTAATCCAGACAGTCATACAGTAACCATGTCTAATCCAGACAGTCATACAGTAGCCATGTCTAATACAGACAGTCATACAGTAACCATGTCTAATCCAGACAGTCATACAGCAACCATGTCTAATCCAGACAGTCATAAAGTAACCATGTCTAATCCAGACAGTCATACAGTAACCATGTCTAATCCAGACAGTCATACAGTAACCATGTCTAATCCAGACAGTCATACAGTAACCATGTCTAATCCAGACAGTCATACAGTAACCATGTCTAATCCAGACAGTCATACAGTAACCATGTCTAATCCAGACAGTCATACAGTACCATGTCTAATCCAGACAGTCATACAGTAACCATGTCTAATCCAGACAGTCATACAGTAACCATGTCTAATCCAGACAGTCATACAGTAACCATGTCTAATCCAGACAGTCATACACTAGCCATGTCTAATCCAGACAGTCATACAGTAACCATGTCTAATCCAGACAGTCATACAGTAACCATGTCTAATCCAGACAGTCATACAGCAACCATGTCTAATCCAGACAGTCATACAGTAACCATGTCTAATCCAGACAGTCATACAGTAACCATGTCTAATCCAGACAGTCATACAGTAACCATGTCTAATCCAGACAGTCATACAGTAACCATGTCTAATCCAGACAGTCATACAGTAACCATGTCTAATCCAGACAGTCATACAGTAACCATGTCTAATCCAGACAGTCATACAGTAACCATGTCTAATCCAGACAGTCATACAGTAGCCATGTCTAATCCAGACAGTCATACAGTAACCATGTCTAATCCAGACAGTCATACAGTAACCATGTCTAATCCAGACAGTCATACAGTAACCATGTCTAATCCAGACAGTCATACAGTAACCATGTCTAATCCAGACAGTCATACAGTAACCATGTCTAATCCAGACAGTCATACAGTAACCATGTCTAATCCAGACAGTCATACAGTAACCATGTCTAATCCAGACAGTCATACAGTAACCATGTCTAATCCAGACAGTCATACAGTAACCATGTCTAATCCAGACAGTCATACAGTAGCCATGTCTAATCCAGACAGTCATACAGTAACCATGTCTAATCCAGACAGTCATACAGCAACCATGTCTAATCCAGACAGTCATACAGTAACCATGTGTAATTCCAGGCAGTGATACTAACCATGTCTAATCCAGACAGTCATACAGTAACCATGTCTAATCCAGACAGTCATACAGTAACCATGTCTAATCCAGACAGTCATACAGTAACCATGTCTAATCCAGACAGTCATACAGTAACCATGTCTAATCCAGACAGTCATACAGCAACCATGTCTAATCCAGACAGTCATACAGTATCTATGTGTAATTCAGGCAGTGATACAGTAACCATGTCTAATCCAGACAGTCATACAGTAACCATGTTTAATCCAGACAGTCATACAGTAGCTATGTGTAATTCAGGCAGTGATACAGTAACCATGTCTAATCCAGACAGTCATACAATAACCATGTCTAATCCAGACAGTCATACAGTAACCATGTCTAATCCAGACAGTCATACAGTAGCCATGTCTAATCCAGACAGTCATACAGTAACCATGTCTAATCCAGACAGTCATACAGCAACCATGTCTAATCCAGACAGTCATACAGTATCTATGTCTAATCCAGACAGTCATACAGTAACCATGTCTAATCCAGACAGTCATACAGTAACCATGTTTAATCCAGACAGTCATACAGTAACTATGTCTAATTCAGGCAGTGATACAGTAACCATGTCTAATCCAGACAGTCATACAGTAGCCATGTCTAATCCAGACAGTCATACAGTAACCATGTCTAATCCAGACAGTCATACAGCAACCATGTCTAATCCAGACAGTCATACAGTAGCCATGTCTAATCCAGACAGTCATAGAGTAACCATGTCTAATCCAGACAGTCATACAGTAACCATGTCTAATCCAGACAGTCATACAGTAACCATGTCTAATCCAGACAGTCATACAGTAACCTGGTCTAATCCAGACAGTCATACAATAACCATGTCTAATCCAGACAGTCATACAGTAACCATGTCTAATCCAGACAGTCATACAGTAGCCATGTCTAATCCAGACAGTCATACAGTAACCATGTCTAATCCAGACAGTCATACAGTAACCATGTCTAATCCAGACAGTCATACAGTAACCATGTTTAATCCAGACAGTCATACAGTAGCTATGTGTAATTCAGGCAGTGATACAGTAACCATGTCTAATCCAGACAGTCATACAGTAGCCATGTCTAATCCAGACAGTCATACAGTAGCTATGTGTAATTCAGGCAGTGATACAGTAACCATGTCTAATCCAGACAGTCATACAGTAACCATGTCTAATCCAGACAGTCATACAGTAACCATGTCTAATCCAGACAGTCATACAGTAACCATGTCTAATCCAGACAGTCATACAGTAACCATGTCTAATCCAGACAGTCATACAGTATCCATATCTAATCCAGACAGTCATAGAGTAACCATGTCTAATCCAGACAGTCATACAGTAACCATGTCTAATCCAGACAGTCATACAGTAACATGTCTAATCCAGACAGTCATACAGTAACCATGTCTAATGTCATAATAACCATGTCTAATCAGTCATACAGTAACCATCATACAGTAGCCATAATCCAGACAGTCATACAGTAACCATGTCTAATCCAGACAGTCATACAGTAACCATGTCTAATCCAGACAGTCATACAGTAACCATGTCTAATCCAGACAGTCATACAGTAGCCATGTCTAATCCAGACAGTCATACAGTAACCATGTCTAATCCAGACAGTCATACAGTAACCATGTCTAATCCAGACAGTCATACAGCAACCATGTCTAATCCAGACAGTCATACAGTAACCATGTCTAATCCAGACAGTCATACAGTAACCATGTCAATGACAGTCATACAGTAATCCAGACAGTCATACAGCAACCATTTCTAATCCAGACAGTCATACAGTAACCATGTCTAATCCAGACAGTCATACAGTAACCATGTCTAATCCAGACAGTCATACAGTAACCATGTCTAATCCAGACAGTCATACAGTAACCATGTCTAATCCAGACAGTCATACAGTAACCATGTCTAATCCAGACAGTCATACAGCAACCATGTCTAATCCAGACAGTCATACAGCCCATGTCTAATCCAGACAGTCATACAGTAACCATGTCTAATCCAGACAGTCATACAGCAACCATGTCTAATCCAGACAGTCATACAGTAACCATGTCTAATCCAGACAGTCATACAGTAACCATGTCTAATCCAGACAGTCATACAGTAACCATGTCTAATCCAGACAGTCATACAGTAACCATGTCTAATCCAGACAGTCATACAGTAACCATGTCTAATCCAGACAGTCATATAACCATGTCTAATCCAGACAGTCATACAGTAACCATGTCTAATCCAGACAGTCATACAGTAACCATGTCTAATCCAGACAGTCATACAGTAACCATGTCTAATCCAGACAGTCATACAGCAACCATGTCTAATCCAGACAGTCATGTGTATGTCTAATCCAGACAGTCATACAGTAACCATGTCTAATCCAGACAGTCATACAGTAACCATGTCTAATCCAGACAGTCATACAGTAACCATGTCTAATCCAGACAGTCATACAGTAACCATGTCTAATCCAGACAGTCATACAGTAACCATGTCTAATCCAGACAGTCATACAGTAACCATGTCTAATCCAGACAGTCATACAGTAACCATGTCTAATCCAGACAGTCATACAGTAACCATGTCTAATCCAGACAGTCATACAGTAACCATGTCTAATCCAGACAGTCATACAGTAACCATGTCTAATCCAGACAGTCATACAGTAACCATGTCTAATCCAGACAGTCATACAGTAACCATGTCTAATCCAGACAGTCATACAGTAACCATGTCTAATCCAGACAGTCATACAGTAACCATGTCTAATCCAGACAGTCATACAGTAACCATGTCTAATCCAGACAGTCATACAGTAACCATGTCTAATCCAGACAGTCATACAGTAACCATGTCTAATCCAGACAGTCATACAGTAACCATGTCTAATCCAGACAGTCATACAGTAACCATGTCTAATCCAGACAGTCATACAGTAACCATGTCTAATCCAGACAGTCATACAGTAACCATGTCTAATCCAGACAGTCATACAGTAACCATGTCTAATCCAGACAGTCATACAGTAACCATGTCTAATCCAGACAGTCATACAGTAACCATGTCTAATCCAGACAGTCATACAGTAACCATGTCTAATCCAGACAGTCATACAGTAACCATGTCTAATAACCAGACAGTCATACAGTAGCCATGTGTAATTCAGGCAGTGATACAGTAACCATGTCTAATCCAGACAGTCATACAGTAACCATGTCTAATCCAGACAGTCATACAGTAACCATGTCTAATCCAGACAGTCATACAGTAACCATGTCTAATCCAGACAGTCATACAGTAACCATGTCTAATCCAGACAGTCATACAGCAACCATGTCTAATCCAGACAGTCATACAGTAAGCCATGTCTAATCCAGACAGTCATACAGTAACCATGTCTAATCCAGACAGTCATACAGCAACCATGTCTAATCCAGACAGTCATACAGTAGCCATGTCTAATCCAGACAGTCATACAGTAACCATGTCTAATCCAGACAGTCATACAGTAACCATGTCTAATCCAAACAGTCATACAGTAACCATGTCTAATCCAGACAGTCATACAGTAACCATGTCTAATCCAGACAGTCCAGTAACCATGTCTAATCCAGACAGTCATACAGTAGCCATGTCTAATCCAGACAGTCATACAGTAACCATGTCTAATCCAGACAGTCATACAGTAACCATGTCTAATCCAGACAGTCATACAGTAACCATGTCTAATCCAGACAGTCATACAGTAACCATGTCTAATCCAGACAGTCATACAGCAACCATGTCTAATCCAGACAGTCATACAGGAGCCATGTCTAATCCAGACAGTCATACAGTAACCATGTCTAATCCAGACAGTCATACAGTAACCATGTCTAATCCAGACAGTCATACAGCAGCCATGTCTAATCCAGACAGTCATACAGTAACCATGTCTAATCCAGACAGTCATACAGTAACCATGTCTAATCCAGACAGTC
The DNA here is from genome assembly GCF_034236695.1 of Oncorhynchus nerka. Lineage (NCBI taxonomy): Eukaryota > Metazoa > Chordata > Actinopteri > Salmoniformes > Salmonidae > Oncorhynchus > Oncorhynchus nerka. Next base: position 14,114,685 of record NC_088408.1, read on the forward strand.
ATACAGTAACCATGTCTAATCCAGACAGTCATACAGTAACCATGTCTAATCCAGACAGTCATACAGTAACCATGTCTAATCCAGACAGTCATACAGTAACCATGTCTAATCCAGACAGTCATACAGTAACCATGTGTAATTCCAGACAGTCATACAGTAACCATGTCTAATCCAGACAGTCATACAGTAACCATGTCTAATCCAGACAGTCATACAGTAACCATGTCTAATCCAGACAGTCATACAGTAACCATGTCTAATCCAGACAGTCATACAGTAACCATGTCTAATCCAGACAGTCATACAGCAACCATGTCTAATCCAGACAGTCATACAGAAGCCATGTCTAATCCAGACAGTCATACAGTAACCATGTCTAATCCAGACAGTCATACAGCAACCATGTCTAATCCAGACAGTCATACAGTAGCCATGTCTAATCCAGACAGTCATACAGTAACCATGTCTAATCCAGACAGTCATACAGTAACCATGTCTAATCCAAACAGTCATACAGTAACCATGTCTAATCCAGACAGTCATACAGTAACCATGTCTAATCCAGACAGTCATACAGTAACCATGTCTAATCCAGACAGTCATACAGTAGCCATGTCTAATCCAGACAGTCATACAGTAACCATGTCTAATCCAGACAGTCATACAGTAACCATGTCTAATCCAGACAGTCATACAGTAACCATGTCTAATCCAGACAGTCATACAGTAACCATGTCTAATCCAGACAGTCATACAGCAACCATGTCTAATCCAGACAGTCATACAGGAGCCATGTCTAATCCAGACAGTCATACAGTAACCATGTCTAATCCAGACAGTCATACAGCAACCATGTCTAATCCAGACAGTCATACAGCAGCCATGTCTAATCCAGACAGTCATACAGTAACCATGTCTAATCCAGACAGTCATACAGTAACCATGTCTAATCCAGACAGTCATACAGTAACCATGTCTAATCCAGACAGTCATACAGTAACCATGTCTAATCCAGACAGTCATACAGTAACCATGTCTAATCCAGACAGTCATACAGTAACCATGTCTAATCCAGACAGTCATACAGTAGCCATGTGTAATTCAGGCAGTGATACAGTAACCATGTCTAATCCAGACAGTCATACAGTAACCATGTCTAATCCAGACAGTCATACAGTAACCATGTCTAATCCAGACAGTCATACAGTAACCATGTCTAATCCAGACAGTCATACAGTAACCATGTCTAATCCAGACAGTCATACAGCAACCATGTCTAATCCAGACAGTCATACAGAAGCCATGTCTAATCCAGACAGTCATACAGTAACCATGTCTAATCCAGACAGTCATACAGCAACCATGTCTAATCCAGACAGTCATACAGTAACCATGTCTAATCCAGACAGTCATACAGTCTAATCCAGACAGTCATACAGTAACCATGTCTAATCCAAACAGTCATACAGTAACCATGTCTAATCCAGACAGTCATACAGTAACCATGTCTAATCCAGACAGTCATACAGTAACCATGTCTAATCCAGACAGTCATACAGTAACCATGTCTAATCCAGACAGTCATACAGTAACCATGTCTAATCCAGACAGTCATACAGTAACCATGTCTAATCCAGACAGTCATACAGTAACCATGTCTAATCCAGACAGTCATACAGTAACCATGTCTAATCCAGACAGTCATACAGCAACCATGTCTAATCCAGACAGTCATACAGGAGCCATGTCTAATCCAGACAGTCATACAGTAACCATGTCTAATCCAGACAGTCATACAGCAACCATGTCTAATCCAGACAGTCATACAGCAGCCATGTCTAATCCAGACAGTCATACAGTAACCATGTCTAATCCAGACAGTCATACAGTAACCATGTCTAATCCAGACAGTCATACAGTAACCATGTCTAATCCAGACAGTCATACACTAGCCATGTCTAATCCAGACAGTCATACAGCAGCCATGTCTAATCCAGACAGTCATACAGCAACCATGTCTAATCCAGACAGTCATACAGCAGCCATGTCTAATCCAGACAGTCATACAGCAGCCATGTCTAATCCAGACAGTCATACAGTAACCATGTCTAATCCAGACAGTCATACAGTAACAATGTCTAATCCAGACAGTCATACAGTAACCATGTCTAATCCAGACAGTCATACAGTAACCATGTCTAATCCAGACAGTCATACAGTAACCATGTCTAATCCAGACAGTCATACAGTAACCATGTCTAATCCAGACAGTCATACAGTAACCATGTCTAATCCAGACAGTCATACAGTAACCATGACTAATCCAGACAGTCATACAGTAACCATGTCTAATCCAGACAGTCATACAGTAACCATGTCTAATCCAGACAGTCATACAGTAACCATGTCTAATCCAGACAGTCATACAGTAACCATGTCCAATCCAGACAGTCATACAGTAACCATGTCTAATCCAGACAGTCATACAGTAACCATGTCTAATCCAGACAGTCATACAGTAGCTATGTGTAATTCCAGGCAGTGATACAGTAACCATGTCTAATCCAGACAGTCATACAGTAACCATGTCTAATCCAGACAGTCATACAGTAACCATGTCTAATCCAGACAGTCATACAGTAACCATGTCTAATCCAGACAGTCATACAGTAACCATGTCTAATCCAGACAGTCATACAGTAACCATGTCTAATCCAGACAGTCATACAGTAACCATGTCTAATCCAGACAGTCATACAGTAACCATGTCTAATCCAGACAGTCATACAGTAACCATGTCTAATCCAGACAGTCATACAGTAACCATGTCCAATCCAGACAGTCATACAGTAACCATGTCTAATCCAGACAGTCATACAGTAACCATGTCTAATCCAGACAGTCATACAGTAGCTATGTGTAATTCAGGCATTGATACAGTAACCATGTCTAATCCAGACAGTCATACAGTAACCATGTCTAATCCAGACAGTCATACAGTAACCATGTCTAATCCAGACAGTCATACAGTAACCATGTCTAATCCAGACAGTCATACAGTAACCATGTCTAATCCAGACAGTCATACAGTAACCATGTCTAATCCAGACAGTCATACAGTAACCATGTCTAATCCAGACAGTCATACAGTAACCATGTCTAATCCAGACAGTCATACAGTAACCATGTCTAATCCAGACAGTCATACAGTAACCATGTCTAATCCAGACAGTCATACAGTAGCCATGTGTAATTCAGGCAGTGATACAGTAACCATGTCTAATCCAGACAGTCATACAGTAACCATGTCTAATCCAGACAGTCATACAGTAACCATGTCTAATCCAGACAGTCATACAGTAACCATGTCTAATCCAGACAGTCATACAGCAACCATGTCTAATCCAGACAGTCATACAGAACCATGTCTAATCCAGACAGTCATACAGTAACCATGTCTAATCCAGACAGTCATACAGCAACCATGTCTAATCCAGACAGTCATACAGTAACCATGTCTAATCCAGACAGTCATACAGTAACCATGTCTAATCCAGACAGTCATACAGTAACCATGTCTAATCCAGACAGTCATACAGCAACCATGTCTAATCCAGACAGTCATACAGTAGCCATGTCTAATCCAGACAGTCATACAGTAACCATGTCTAATCCAGACAGTCATACAGTAACCATGTCTAATCCAGACAGTCATACAGTAACCATGTCTAATCCAGACAGTCATACAGTAACCATGTCTAATCCAGACAGTCATACAGTAACCATGTCTAATCCAGACAGTCATACAGCAACCATGTCTAATCCAGACAGTCATACAGTAACCATGTCTAATCCAGACAGTCATACAGTAACCATGTCTAATCCAGACAGTCAAACAGCAACCATGTCTAATCCAGACAGTCATACAGTAACCATGTCTAATCCAGACAGTCATACAGTAACCATGTCTAATCCAGACAGTCATACAGTAACCATGTCTAATCCAGACAGTCATACAGCAACCATGTCTAATCCAGACAGTCATACAGTAACCATGTCTAATCCAGACAGTCATACAGTAACCATGTCTAATCCAGACAGTCATACAGTAACCATGTCTAATCCAGACAATCATACAGTAACCATGTCTAATCCAGACAGTCATACAGTAACCATGTCTAATCCAGACAGTCATACAGCAACCATGTCTAATCCAGACAGTCATACAGCAGCCATGTCTAATCCAGACAGTCATACAGTAACCATGTCTAATCCAGACAGTCATACAGCAACCATGTCTAATCCAGACAGTCATACAGTAACCATGTCTAATCCAGACAGTCATACAGTAACCATGTCTAATCCAGACAGTCATACAGTAACCATGTCTAATCCAGACAGTCATACAGTAGCCATGTCTAATACAGACAGTCATACAGTAACCATGTCTAATCCAGACAGTCATACAGCAACCATGTCTAATCCAGACAGTCATAAAGTAACCATGTCTAATCCAGACAGTCATACAGTAGCCATGTCTAATCCAGACAGTCATACAGTAACCATGTCTAATCCAGACAGTCATACAGCAACCATGTCTAATCCAGACAGTCATACAGGAGCCATGTCTAATCCAGACAGTCATACAGTAACCATGTCTAATCCAGACAGTCATACAGCAACCATGTCTAATCCAGACAGTCATACAGTAGCCATGTCTAATCCAGACAGTCATACAGTAACCATGTCTAATCCAGACAGTCATACAGTAACCATGTCTAATCCAGACAGTCATACACTAGCCATGTCTAATCCAGACAGTCATACAGTAACCATGTCTAATCCAGACAGTCATACAGTAACCATGTCTAATCCAGACAGTCATACAGCAACCATGTCTAATCCAGACAGTCATACAGTAACCATGTCTAATCCAGACAGTCATACAGTAACCATGTCTAATCCAGACAGTCATACAGCAACCATGTCTAATCCAGACAGTCATACAGCAACCATGTCTAATCCAGACAGTCATACAGTAACCATGTCTAATCCAGACAGTCATACAGTAACCATGTCTAATCCAGACAGTCATACAGTAACCATGTCTAATCCAGACAGTCATACAGTAGCCATGTCTAATCCAGACAGTCATACAGTAACCATGTCTAATCCAGACAGTCATACAGCAACCATTTCTAATCCAGACAGTCATACAGTAACCATGTCTAATCCAGACAGTCATACAGTAACCATGTCTAAACCAGACAGTCATACAGTAACCATGTCTAATCCAGACAGTCATACAGTAACCATGTCTAATCCAGACAATCATACAGTAACCATGTCTAATCCAGACAGTCATACAGTAACCATGTCTAATCCAGACAGTCATACAGTAACCATGTCTAATCCAGACAGTCATACAGTAACCATGTCTAATCCAGACAGTCATACAGCAACCATGTCTAATCCAAACAGTCATACAGTAACCATGTCTAATCCAGACAGTCATACAGTAACCATGTCTAATCCAGACAGTCATACAGTAACCATGTCTAATCCAGACAGTCATACAGTAACCATGTCTAATCCAGACAGTCATACAGCAACCATGTCTAATCCAGACAGTCATACAGTAACCATGTCTAATCCAGACAGTCATACAGCAACCATGTCTAATCCAGACAGTCATACAGTAACCATGTCTAATCCAGACAGTCATACAGTAACCATGTCTAATCCAGACAGTCATACAGTAACCATGTCTAATCCAGACAGTCATACAGTAATCCAGACAGTCATACAGTAACCATGTCTAATCCAGACAGTCATACAGTAACCATGTCTAATCCAGACAGTCATACAGCAACCATGTCTAATCCAGACAGTCATACAGTAACCATGTCTAATCCAGACAGTCATACAGTAACCATGTCTAATCCAGACAGTCATACAGCAACCATGTCTAATCCAGACAGTCATACAGTAACCATGTCTAATCCAGACAGTCATACAGTAACCATGTCTAATCCAGACAGTCATACAGCAACCATGTCTAATCCAGACAGTCATACAGTAACCATGTCTAATCCAGACAGTCATACAGTAACCATGTCTAATCCAGACAGTCATACAGTAACCTTGTCTAATCCAGACAGTCATACAGTAACCATGTCTAATCCAGACAGTCATACAGTAACCATGTCTAATCCAGACAGTCATACAGCAACCATGTCTAATCCAGACAGTCATACAGTAGCCATGTCTAATCCAGACAGTCATACAGTAACCATGTCTAATCCAGACAGTCATACAGTAACCATGTCTAATCCAGACAGTCATACAGTAACCATGTCTAATCCAGACAGTCATAAGTAACCATGTCTAATCAGACAGTCATACAGTAACCATGTCTAATCCAGACAGTCATACAGCAACCATGTCTAATCCAGACAGTCATGTAACCATAATCCAGACAGTCATACAGTAACCATGTCTAATCCAGACAGTCATACAGCAACCATGTCTAATCCAGACAGTCATACAGCAACCATGTCTAATCCAGACAGTCATACAGTAACCATGTCTAATCCAGACAGTCATACAGTAACCATGTCTAATCCAGACAGTCATACAGTAACCATGTCTAATCCAGACAGTCATACAGTAACCATGTCTAATCCAGACAGTCATACAGTAACCATGTCTAATCCAGACAGTCATACAGTAACCATGTCTAATCCAGACAGTCATACAGTAACCATGTCTAATCCAGACAGTCATACAGTAACCATGTCTAATCCAGACAGTCATACAGTAACCATGTCTAATCCAGACAGTCATACAGTAACCATGTCTAATCCAGACAGTCATACAGTAACCATGTCTAATCCAGACAGTCATACAGTAACCATGTCTAATCCAGACAGTCATACAGCAACCATGTCTAATCCAAACAGTCATACAGTAACCATGTCTAATCCAGACAGTCATACAGTAACCATGTCTAATCCAGACAGTCATACAGTAACCATGTCTAATCCAGACAGTCATACAGTAACCATGTCTAATCCAGACAGTCATACAGGAGCCATGTCTAATCCAGACAGTCATACAGTAACCATGTCTAATCCAGACAGTCATACAGCAACCATGTCTAATCCAGACAGTCATACAGTAGCCATGTCTAATCCAGACAGTCATACAGTAACCATGTCTAATCCAGACAGTCATACAGTAACCATGTCTAATCCAGACAGTCATACACTAGCCATGTCTAATCCAGACAGTCATACAGTAACCATGTCTAATCCAGACAGTCATACAGTAACCATGTCTAATCCAGACAGTCATACAGCAACCATGTCTAATCCAGACAGTCATACAGTAACCATGTCTAATCCAGACAGTCATACAGTAACCATGTCTAATCCAGACAGTCATACAGCAACCATGTCTAATCCAGACAGTCATACAGTAACCATGTCTAATCCAGACAGTCATACAGTAACCATGTCTAATCCAGACAGTCATACAGCAACCATGTCTAATCCAGACAGTCATACAGTAACCATGTCTAATCCAGACAGTCATACAGTAACCATGTCTAATCCAGACAGTCATACAGTAACCATGTCTAATCCAGTCATACAGTAACCATGTCTAATCCAGCAGTCATACAGTCATACAGTAACCATGTCTAATCCAGACAGTCATACAGTAACCATGTCTAATCCAGACAGTCATACAGTAACCATGTCTAATCCAGACAGTCATACAGTAACCATGTCTAATCCAGACAGTCATACAGTAACCATGTCTAATCCAGACAGTCATACAGTAACCATGTCTAATCCAGACAGTCATACAGTAACCATGTCTAATCCAGACAGTCATACAGTAACCATGTCTAATCCAGACAGTCATACAGTAACCATGTCTAATCCAGACAGTCATACAGTAACCATGTCTAATCCAGACAGTCATACAGTAACCATGTCTAATCCAGACAGTCATACAGTAACCATGTCCAATCCAGACAGTCATACAGTAACCATGTCTAATCCAGACAGTCATACAGTAACCATGTCTAATCCAGACAGTCATACAGTAGCTATGTGTAATTCAGGCAGTCATACAGTAACCATGTCTAATCCAGACAGTCATACAGTAACCATGTCTAATCCAGACAGTCATACAGTAACCATGTCTAATCCAGACAGTCATACAGTAACCATGTCTAATCCAGACAGTCATACAGTAACCATGTCTAATCCAGACAGTCATACAGTAACCATGTCTAATCCAGACAGTCATACAGTAACCATGTCTAATCCAGACAGTCATACAGTAACCATGTCTAATCCAGACAGTCATACAGTAACCATGTCTAATCCAGACAGTCATACAGTAACCATGTCTAATCCAGACAGTCATACAGTAACCATGTCTAATCCAGACAGTCATACAGTAGCCATGTGTAATTCAGACAGTGATACAGTAACCATGTCTAATCCAGACAGTCATACAGTAACCATGTCTAATCCAGACAGTCATACAGTAACCATGTCTAATCCAGACAGTCATACAGTAACCATGTCTAATCCAGACAGTCATACAGTAACCATGTCTAATCCAGACAGTCATACAGCAACCATGTCTAATCCAGACAGTCATACAGTAACCATGTCTAATCCAGACAGTCATACAGTAACCATGTCTAATCCAGACAGTCATACAGCAACCATGTCTAATCCAGACAGTCATACAGTAACCATGTCTAATCCAGACAGTCATACAGTAACCATGTCTAATCCAGACAGTCATACAGTAACCATGTCTAATCCAAACAGTCATACAGTAACCATGTCTAATCCAGACAGTCATACAGTAACCATGTCTAATCCAGACAGTCATACAGTAACCATGTCTAATCCAGACAGTCATACAGTAACCATGTCTAATCCAGACAGTCATACAGTAACCATGTCTAATCCAGACAGTCATACAGTAACCATGTCTAATCCAGACAGTCATACAGTAACCATGTCTAATCCAGACAGTCATACAGTAACCATGTCTAATCCAGACAGTCATACAGTAACCATGTCTAATCCAGACAGTCATACAGGAGCCATGTCTAATCCAGACAGTCATACAGTAACCATGTCTAATCCAGACAGTCATACAGCAACCATGTCTAATCCAGACAGTCATACAGTAGCCATGTCTAATCCAGACAGTCATACAGTAACCATGTCTAATCCAGACAGTCATACAGTAACCATGTATAATCCAGACAGTCATACAGTAACCATGTCTAATCCAGACAGTCATACAGTAGCCATGTCTAATCCAGACAGTCATACAGCAACCATGTCTAATCCAGACAGTCATACAGCAACCATGTCTAATCCAGACAGTCATACAGTAGCCATGTCTAATCCAGACAGTCATACAGTAACCATGTCTAATCCAGACAGTCATACAGTAACCATGTCTAATCCAGACAGTCATACAGTAAGCCATGTCTAATCCAGACAGTCATACAGTAACCATGTCTAATCCAGACAGTCATACAGTAACCATGTCTAATCCAGACAGTCATACAGTAACCATGTCTAATCCAGACAGTCATACAGTAACCATGTCTAATCCAGACAGTCATACAGTAACCATGTCTAATCCAGACAGTCATACAGTAACCATGTCTAATCCAGACAGTCATACAGTAGCCATGTCTAATCCAGACAGTCATACAGTAACCATGTCTAATCCAGACAGTCATACAGTAACCATGTCTAATCCAGACAGTCATACAGTAACCATGTCTAATCCAGACAGTCATACAGTAACCATGTCTAATCCAGACAGTCATACAGTAACCATGTCTAATCCAGACAGTCATACAGTAACCATGTCTAATCCAGACAGTCATACAGTAACCATGTCTAATCCAGACAGTCATACAGTAACCATGTCTAATCCAGACAGTCATACAGTAACCATGTCTAATCCAGACAGTCATACAGTAGCTATGTCTAATTCAGGCAGTGATACAGTAACCATGTCTAATCCAGACAGTCATACAGTAACCATGTCTAATCCAGACAGTCATACAGTAACCATGTCTAATCCAGACAGTCATACAGTAACCATGTCTAATCCAGACAGTCATACAGTAACCATGTCTAATCCAGACAGTCATACAGTAACCATGTCTAATCCAGACAGTCATACAGTAACCATGTCTAATCCAGACAGTCATACAGTAACCATGTCTAATCCAGACAGTCATACAGTAACCATGTCTAATCCAGACAGTCATACAGTAACCATGTCTAATCCAGACAGTCATACAGTAACCATGTCTAATCCAGACAGTCATACAGTAACCATGTCTAATCCAGACAGTCATACAGTAACCATGTCTAATCCAGACAGTCATACAGTAGCATGTCTAATTCAGACAGTCATACAGTAACCATGTCTAATCCAGACAGTCATACAGTAACCATGTCTAATCCAGACAGTCATACAGTAACCATGTCTAATCCAGACAGTCATACAGTAACCATGTCTAATCCAGACAGTCATACAGTAACCATGTCTAATCCAGACAGTCATACAGTAACCATGTCTAATCCAGACAGTCATACAGTAACCATGTCTAATCCAGACAGTCATACAGTAACCATGTCTAATCCAGACAGTCATACAGTAACCATGTCTAATCCAGACAGTCATACAGTAACCATGTCTAATCCAGACAGTCATACAGTAACCATGTCTAATCCAGACAGACAGTCATACAGTAACCATGTCTAATCCAGACAGTCATACAGTAACCATGTCTAATCCAGACAGTCATACAGTAACCATGTCTAATCCAGACAGTCATACAGTAACCATGTCTAATCCAGACAGTCATACAGCAACCATGTCTAATCCAGACAGTCATACAGTAACCATGTCTAATCCAGACAGTCATACAGTAACCATGTCTAATCCAGACAGTCATACAGTAACCATGTCTAATCCAGACAGTCATACAGTAACCATGTCTAATCCAGACAGTCATACAGTAACCATGTCTAATCCAGACAGTCATACAGTAGCTATGTGTAATTCAGGCAGTGATACAGTAACCATGTCTAATCCAGACAGTCATACAGTAACCATGTCTAATCCAGACAGTCATACAGTAACCATGTCTAATCCAGACAGTCATACAGTAACCATGTCTAATCCAGACAGTCATACAGTAACCATGTCTAATCCAGACAGTCATACAGTAACCATGTCTAATCCAGACAGTCATACAGTAACCATGTCTAATCCAGACAGTCATACAGTAACCATGTCTAATCCAGACAGTCATACAGTAACCATGTCTAATCCAGACAGTCATACAGTAACCATGTCTAATCCAGACAGTCATACAGTAACCATGTCTAATCCAGACAGTCATACAGTAACCATGTCTAATCCAGACAGTCATACAGTAACCATGTCTAATCCAGACAGTCATACAGTAGCTATGTGTAATTCAGGCAGTGATACAGTAACCATGTCTAATCCAGACAGTCATACAGTAACCATGTCTAATCCAGACAGTCATACAGTAACCATGTCTAATCCAGACAGTCATACAGTAACCATGTCTAATCCAGACAGTCATACAGTAACCATGTCTAATCCAGACAGTCATACAGTAACCATGTCTAATCCAGACAGTCATACAGTAACCATGTCTAATCCAGACAGTCATACAGTAACCATGTCTAATCCAGACAGTCATACAGTAACCATGTCTAATCCAGACAGTCATACAGTAACCATGTCTAATCCAGACAGTCATACAGTAGCCATGTCAATTCAGGCAGTGATACAGTAACCATGTCTAATCCAGACAGTCATACAGTAACCATGTCTAATCCAGACAGTCATACAGTAACCATGTCTAATCCAGACAGTCATACAGTAACCATGTCTAATCCAGACAGTCATACAGTAACCATGTCTAATCCAGACAGTCATACAGCAACCATGTCTAATCCAGACAGTCATACAGTAACCATGTCTAATCCAGACAGTCATACAGTAACCATGTCTAATCCAGACAGTCATACAGCAACCATGTCTAATCCAGACAGTCATACAGTAACCATGTCTAATCCAGACAGTCATACAGTAACCATGTCTAATCCAGACAGTCATACAGTAACCATGTCTAATCCAGACAGTCATACAGTAACCATGTCTAATCCAGACAGTCATACAGTAACCATGTCTAATCCAGACAGTCATACAGTAACCATGTCTAATCCAGACAGTCATACAGTAACCATGTCTAATCCAGACAGTCATACAGTAACCATGTCTAATCCAGACAGTCATACAGTAACCATGTCTAATCCAGACAGTCATACAGTAACCATGTCTAATCCAGACAGTCATACAGTAACCATGTCTAATCCAGACAGTCATACAGCAACCATGTCTAATCCAGACAGTCATACAGTAACCATGTCTAATCCAGACAGTCATACAGTAACCATGTCTAATCCAGACAGTCATACAGTAACCATGTCTAATCCAGACAGTCATACAGTAACCATGTCTAATCCAGACAGTCATACAGTAACCATGTCTAATCCAGACAGTCATACAGTAACCATGTCTAATCCAGACAGTCATACAGTAACCATGTCTAATCCAGACAGTCATACAGTAACCATGTCTAATCCAGACAGTCATACAGTAACCATGTCTAATCCAGACAGTCATACAGTAGCCATGTGTAATTCAGGCAGTGATACAGTAACCATGTCTAATCCAGACAGTCATACAGTAACCATGTCTAATCCAGACAGTCATACAGTAACCATGTCTAATCCAGACAGTCATACAGTAACCATGTCTAATCCAGACAGTCATACAGTAACCATGTCTAATCCAGACAGTCATACAGCAACCATGTCTAATCCAGACAGTCATACAGAAGCCATGTCTAATCCAGACAGTCATACAGTAACCATGTCTAATCCAGACAGTCATACAGCAACCATGTCTAATCCAGACAGTCATACAGTAGCCATGTCTAATCCAGACAGTCATACAGTAACCATGTCTAATCCAGACAGTCATACAGTAACCATGTCTAATCCAGACAGTCATACAGTAACCATGTCTAATCCAGACAGTCATACAGTAACCATGTCTAATCCAGACAGTCATACAGTAACCATGTCTAATCCAGACAGTCATACAGTAGCCATGTCTAATCCAGACAGTCATACAGTAACCATGTCTAATCCAGACAGTCATACAGTAACCATGTCTAATCCAGACAGTCATACAGCAACCATGTCTAATCCAGACAGTCATACAGTAACCATGTCTAATCCAGACAGTCATACAGCAACCATGTCTAATCCAGACAGTCATACAGTAACCATGTCTAATCCAGACAGTCATACAGTAACCATGTCTAATCCAGACAGTCATACAGTAACCATGTCTAATCCAGACAGTCATACAGCAACCATGTCTAATCCAGACAGTCATACAGTAACCATGTCTAATCCAGACAGTCATACAGTAACCATGTCTAATCCAGACAGTCATACAGTAACCATGTCTAATCCAGACAGTCATACAGTAACCATGTCTAATCCAGACAGTCATACAGTAACCATGTCTAATCCAGACAGTCATACAGCAACCATGTCTAATCCAGACAGTCATACAGCAACCATGTCTAATCCAGACAGTCATACAGTAACCATGTCTAATCCAGACAGTCATACAGCAACCATGTCTAATCCAGACAGTCATACAGTAAGCCATGTCTAATCCAGACAGTCATACAGTAACCATGTCTAATCCAGACAGTCATACAGTAACCATGTCTAATCCAGACAGTCATACAGTAACCATGTCTAATCCAGACAGTCATACAGTAACCATGTCTAATCCAGACAGTCATACAGTAACCATGTCTAATCCAGACAGTCATACAGCAACCATGTCTAATCCAGACAGTCATACAGGAGCCATGTCTAATCCAGACAGTCATACAGTAACCATGTCTAATCCAGACAGTCATACAGCAACCATGTCTAATCCAGACAGTCATACAGCAGCCATGTCTAATCCAGACAGTCATACAGTAACCATGTCTAATCCAGACAGTCATACAGTAACCATGTCTAATCCAGACAGTCATACAGTAACCATGTCTAATCCAGACAGTCATACACTAGCCATGTCTAATCCAGACAGTCATACAGTAACCATGTCTAATCCAGACAGTCATACAGTAACCATGTCTAATCCAGACAGTCATACAGCAACCATGTCTAATCCAGACAGTCATACAGTAACCATGTCTAATCCAGACAGTCATACAGCAACCATGTCTAATCCAGACAGTCATACAGTAACCATGTCTAATCCAGACAGTCATACAGTAACCATGTCTAATCCAGACAGTCATACAGTAACCATGTCTAATCCAGACAGTCATACAGTAACCATGTCTAATCCAGACAGTCATACAGTAGCCATGTCTAATCCAGACAGTCATACAGTAACCATGTCTAATCCAGACAGTCATACAGTAACCATGTCTAATCCAGACAGTCATACAGTAACCATGTCTAATCCAGACAGTCATACAGTAACAATGTCTAATCCAGACAGTCATACAGTAACCATGTCTAATCCAGACAGTCATACAGTAACCATGTCTAATCCAGACAGTCATACAGTAACCATGTCTAATCCAGACAGTCATACAGTAACCATGTCTAATCCAGACAGTCATACAGTAACCATGTCTAATCCAGACAGTCATACAGTAACCATGTCTAATCCAGACAGTCATACAGTAACCATGTCTAATCCAGACAGTCATACAGTAACCATGTCTAATCCAGACAGTCATACAGTAACCATGTCTAATCCAGACAGTCATACAGTAACCATGTCTAATCCAGACAGTCATACAGTAACCATGTCTAATCCAGACAGTCATACAGTAACCATGTCTAATCCAGACAGTCATACAGTAGCTATGTGTAATTCAGGCAGTGATACAGTAACCATGTCTAATCCAGACAGTCATACAGTAACCATGTCTAATCCAGACAGTCATACAGTAACCATGTCTAATCCAGACAGTCATACAGTAACCATGTCTAATCCAGACAGTCATACAGTAACCATGTCTAATCCAGACAGTCATACAGTAACCATGTCTAATCCAGACAGTCATACAGTAGCCATGTCTAATCCAGACAGTCATACAGTAACCATGTCTAATCCAGACAGTCATACAGTAACCATGTCTAATCCAGACAGTCATACAGTAACCATGTCTAATCCAGACAGTCATACAGTAACCATGTCTAATCCAGACAGTCATACAGTAACCATGTCTAATCCAGACAGTCATACAGTAACCTTGTCTAATCCAGACAGTCATACAGTAACCATGTCTAATCCAGACAGTCATACAGTAACCATGTCTAATCCAGACAGTCATACAGTAACTATGTCTAATCCAGACAGTCATACAGTAACCATGTCTAATCCAGACAGTCATACAGTAACCATGTCTAATCCAGACAGTCATACAGTAACCATGTCTAATCCAGACAGTCATACAGTAACCTTGTCTAATCCAGACAGTCATACAGTAACCATGTCTAATCCAGACAGTCATACAGTAGCCATGTCTAATCCAGACAGTCATACAGTATCCATGTCTAATCCAGACAGTCATACAGCAACCATGTCTAATCCAGACAGTCATACAGTAGCTATGTGTAATTCAGGCAGTGATACTTGTGCCAACACATAACCAACATATCACAAGCACTCTAACACAGGCCATTTAACTCTAGCTTCGGATGTCAACTGTCACTGAATTGTAGATATTTGTGTAATAAGCACGGGCACACAGTACGGTACACTGTCACCATTTAAGAACACAGTGCTGGTAACAGTAGTGGTGTAAGACTCTGCAGTAGCTAAATGTGGAGTGAGGGAGAGGCAGAGAGAAAAATTGGTAGTTGTGCTAGACATACTCTGGATTTAGAAGGTTTGGGTAAAACCCCACTTTGGTACACACAGACTCACATACATACACACACAGACTCACACACAGACACACACACAGACTCACACACAGACACACACACACACACAGACTCACACACAAACAGACACACACATACACAGACACAGACTCACACGCACAGACTCACAGACACACACACATATACACACACACAGACTCACACACAGACTGACACACATATACACACATATACACACACACAGACTCACACACAGCCACACACACACACAAACACACACACACAGCCACAAACACAGACTCTCACACAGACTCTCACACACAGACTCACACACACAGACTCACACACACAGACTCACACACAGACACACACACAGACACACACACAAACTCACACACACAGACTCACACACAGACTCACACACAGACTCACACACAGACACATAGGCCGATTGCTAGTTGTTTGCTAGACACACTCTGGATATAGAAAGTTGTTTGCTAGACACAGTCTGGATATGTCACGTTCTGAACTTAGTTCTTTTGTTATGTCTTTGTTTTAGTATTGGTTAGGGTTAGGGTTTGTTTTAGTATGTTTGTACCACACGGGACTGTTTCGATTTTCATTTGTTCATTCACGTTGTTATTTTGTATTTTTGTAGTGTTCAGTTTTATGTATTAAAATGGACACTTACAACGCATTGGTCCTCACATTCTTCCACCACAGACAGCCGTTACAGAATCACCCACCACCAAAGGACCAAGCAGCGTGGTAACGGGCATCAGCAGTGATCTCCAGACTCCTGGACATGGGAGGAGATCCTGGATGGCAAGGGACCCTGGGTACAGCCGGGAGAGTATCGCCGCCCCAAGGCAGAGAAGGAGGCAACGAAATCCGAGAGGCGGTGGTATGAGGAGGCAGCACAGCAGCGCGGTTGGAAGCCGGAGAGGCAGACCAAAAAATCTACGTATCTGGTCTCCAGTGCGTCTCCTTGGGCCTGGGTACATGGCACCAGCCCTACGCGTGGTGTCCCCGGTTCGCCAGCACAGCCCAGGGCGGGTATTCCTCCTCGCCACACTGGCCTGGCTACGGGGAGCATTCAGCCAGGTAGTGTTGGGCAGGCTCGGTGCTCGAGACCTCCAGTGCGCCTCCACGGTCCAGTCTATCCGGTGCCTCTTCCACGCACCAGCCCTCCGGTGGCAGCCCCCCGCAACAGGCTGTCTCTCCGTCTCCTCCCTACAGATGCTCCCGCCTGTCCAGCGCTGCCAGAGTCTCCTGCCTGTCCAGCGCTGCCAGAGTATCCCGTCTGCCCTGAGCTGCCAGAGTCTCCCGTCTGGCCTGAGCTGCCAGAGTCTCCCGTCTGCCCTGAGCTGCCAGAGCCGCCCGTCTGCCCTGAGCTGCCAGAGCCGCCCGTCTGCCCTGAGCTGCCAGAGCCGCCCGTCTGTCCTGAGCTGCTAGAGCCGCCCGTCTGTCCTGAGCTGCCAGAGCCGCTCGTCAGTCAGGAGCTGCCAGAGCCGCTCATCAGTCAGGAGCTGCCAGAGCCGCTCGTCAGTCAGGAGCTGCCAGAGCCGCTCGTCAGTCAGGAGCTGCCAGAGCCGCCCGTCAGCCAGGATCTGCCGGAATCACCCGTCCATTCGGGACCCGTGGCTTGGGTCCCCAGTCCGAGGTCGGCGGCGAGGGTTGCCGCTCTAAAGAGGCCACAGAGGCGGTTAAAGAGGCGGAGAAAGACTATGGTGGAGTGGGGTCCACGTCCTGCGCCAGAGCCCCCACCGCAGACAGACACCCACCCAGACCATCCCCTATAAGTTCAGTTTTTGCGGCCGGATTCCGCACCTTTGGGGGTACTGTCACATTCTGACCTTAGTTCTTTTGTTATATCTTTGTTTTAGTATGGTCAGGGCGTGAGTTGGGTGGGTTGTCAATGTCTCTTTTTCTATGTTTTGGGATGTCTGTGTTTGGCCTGGTATGGTTCTCAATCAGAGGCAGCTGTCATTCGTTGTCCCTGATTGAGAACCATACTTAGGTAGCCTGGTTTCACTTTTGAGTTGTGGGTGATTGTTTCCTGTGTCTGTGTTTGTACCACACGGGACTGTTTCGATTTTCGTTTGTTCATTCACATTGTTATTTTGTGTTTTTGTAGTGTTCAGTTTTATGTATTAAAATGGACACTTACCACGCTGCACATTGGTCCGACCTCTCTTACTCCTCGTCAGAAGAAGAGGACAATCGTTGCAGGATATAGAAAGTTTGGGACCAACAGTGGAGGAGCTGAGAACATGACTGTTGAGAGCTGTGTTCACACCAAAGCATCTCTGTCTATACACCCATTGTGTCCCTCAAACACTTGACAGTTTTTTACAAATACTTTAGCACTAATTTCAGAACCTTGTGGTCATTTTTCAAAACCCTAGACACAAAACTCATAACGGTCATCAGTTGTAGCACAGGCTGTCCAATTTTCAAAACATTGCACTGTGCATTCATATCTTTAAGGAAACCTTGCACTTGCAGAATCATTGGTTCAAATAACTAATTTATCATGAAATACCATAGGAACATTCATTTAGGTCCCACACACACAAGATACCGATAGTTTCCCTGTGTAGTTGTTCGTACAATCATTAAATATTGTAGTTCAAAATACGTGATACATGTTTCATTATGGTACTATACGTAAATACATCACTGTAAAATGACTAGTAGAGAGAATACTACAGACACAGTGGAATCATTGAACAAAATATGAAATGTATTGATGAAACAAGAAAATCACAACATAGGTTTCCTTGAATCAAAGCAAAAATAATTAGATTCAAAAAAAGAAAAAACTACAGTAAAACTTCAACTGCAGTGTTCCTCACCTGGCTTACTGTAAAATATCACTGCAGTATTCCTCACCTGGCTTACTGTAAAACATCACTGCAGTGTTCCTCACCTGGCTTACTGTAAAACATCACTGCAGTGTTCCTCACCTGGCTTACTGTAAAACATCACTGCAGTGTTCCTCACCTGGCTTACTGTAAAACATCACTGCAGTGTTCCTCACCTGGCTTACTGTAAAACATCACTGCAGTGTTCCTCACCTGGCTTACTGTAAAACATCACTGCAGTGTTCCTCACCTGGCTTACTGTAAAAAGCGCCTGTCATATACCTTCCACCTCCATGTGGAGAAAAAGTCCTCAATTGGGGTAAGGAAAGGAGAGTATGGGTTAAGTACAGGGATGTAAATTGTGGTTGGGCCTGAAACCATGCTTGCACCATTTGAGCCTGGTGGAACATGACATTATCCAACACAATGACATAGGTCACACCATCAGCTCTACAGACCTGATTTAGCCCATCAAGGAAGGTTTCATTCAAACAGTGAATCATGTGGCTGCCTGCAACTCAATATATAGAGTATATAGAGTAGAGAGCTTTAGATGTTGTTCGACCAAACATTAGAACGGGCAAGATGTGTAATCTAAGCAACTTTGACCGTGGTATGATTGTTGATGCCACACATGGTGATTCCAGCATCTCAGAAACAGCTGCCTTCCTGGGATTTTTACGCACTACAGTCTCTAGAGTTTACAGAGATTGTTGCGATAAACAAAACACATTCAGTGAGCGGCAGTTCTGTGGGCAAAAACACCTTGTTAATGACAGAGGTCAGAGGAGAATGTCCAGACTCATTCAAGCTAACAGAAAGGCCACAGATGCTCAAATAACAGCTGTTTAAAACAGTGGTGTGCAGAATGGCATCTCTTAACGTACAACACTGTGAATAATTCAGGCTGTTGTGGAGGCAAAAGGGGGTCCTACCCAGTACTAGATGGGTGTACCTAATAAAGTGGCCGGTAAGTGTACAGTAATGTCAAATCTGAAAACGTGGTCTGGAAAAGTGGTACATGGGACCATAGAAACAGTGTCTGATAAAGAATGATGATGAAATATTACGTCTGCTAAATGACTTAAATGTTAAATGTTAATGTTCCACTGTAATTGGTGTCAATGGATCTCGTTATCCTGAAACTTTCATGATCTAAACATGGAATATTGTTTGTCAGTTTCCATAAAACTCTGCATTAAGAGTAATGCAACAGTTACTTATCATTTTTAGCAGTTGTATCAATTGATAGTTAGATCATTGTCATATAAGGAATAGACAGTTATCTCAGATGTAATGTGTGAATTGCATTTTGAAAGAATAGTATTTTGATGTTAAGTTGTGTCATTTTGAACAGGTGATTTTAGTTCAATGAACAATCTTAGCTTTATGTGTATTGTATCCAAGCAATTGGAGAAAGTGTTAGAGTTTTGAAAAATGACATCAAGGTTCCGAAATTAGTGCCAAAGTGATTGTAAAAGACTGTAATCTTCCAACCCAAAGAAAGCAAGGCTGGTGACTAAATGACATTTAAATAAAGTGTAGATTTGGGTTAGTCTTTGTTTGTTCTGAAGGTTGACCGCATGGGGTTCTGGGATTACATTAGACTTCTGCCAGGGAATTCTCCTTCAACCTCAACATTATGGGATGTGTGTGTGTGTGTGTGTGTGTGTGTGTGTGTGTGTGTGTGTGTGTGTGTGTGTGTGTGTGTGTGTGTGTGTGTGTGTGTGCGTGCGCGTGTGTTTGATAGATACACACATGCCCACAGACGGCACACACACACACTTGTGAGCATGCACACACACATAGACAAACACACATCCCTTACAGAAAATGTTTGTCACCAGCGTCACATTAGGTCTATGTAACAGACCTGATACCTCATCTATGAGGATGTGTGTGTGTCTGTGCAATCAATTAAAATCATGCATGTATGTGTATGTATTTTGTGTGTGTGGGTGCGTGTGTACAGTAATTGTGCGTGTGTGTCATTTTAATTAGCATGCGTTGATCGAGCAGTTGAACAAGCTTTACAAAACCTAATGTAGACAAAGAGGGAGGGGAGAGAGGGAGGAGGGTGGGAGGGAGGGAGGGAGAGGGAGGAGGGAGAGAGAGAGAGGGAGGAGGGAGAGAGAGACCGAGAGAAAGAGGGAGGAGGGAAAGAGAGAGAGGGAGGAGAGCGAGAGAGAGAAATAGAGAACGATTGAGAGAACGAGAGAGAGAGATAGCGAGTGAGAGAAAGAGAGAGAGAGAGAAACATCAGAGAGAGAGAGAGAGAGAGACAGCGAGTGAGAGAAAGAGAGAGAGAGCGAAACAGAGAGAGAGAGAGAGAGAGAGAGAGAGAGAGAGACAGTGAGAGAGAAACAGCGAGAGAGAGAGAGAGAGAGAGAGAGAGAGAGAGAAACAGCGAGAGAGAGAAACAGCGAGAGAGAGAGAGAGAGAGAGAGAGAGAGAGAGAGAGAGAGAGAATGGAAGGAACATGGAAAGGTATACTATAGTGCTGACTTGAACTTGTCAGACATTGATATGGTTAATTGGTGTTTTTAATTGGTGTTTTAAATGTAATAGAGATAGTGTTAACATGTGGTGTGAGAGATAGTGTTAACCTGTGGTTTGAGAGAGATAGTGTTAGCATGTGGTGTGAGAGAGATAGTGTTAACCTGTGGTGTGAGAGAGATAGTGTTGACCTGTGGTGTGAGAGAGATAGTGTTAACATGTGGTGTGAGAGAGATAGTGTTGACCTGTGGTGTGAGAGAGATAGTGTTAACCTGTGGTGTGAGAGAGATAGTGTTGACCTGTGGTGTGAGAGAGATAGTGTTAACATGTGGTGTGAGAGAGATAGTGTTAACATGTGGTGTGAGAGATAGTGTTAACCTGTGGTGTGAGAGAGATAGTGTTAACCTGTGGTGTGAGAGAGATAGTGTTAACCTGTGGTGTGAGAGAGATAGTGTTAGCATGTGGTGTGAGAGAGATAGTGTTAACCTGTGGTGTGAGAGAGATAGTGTTAACCTGTGGTGTGAGAGATATAGTGTTAACATGTGATGGGAGAGAGAACTAGTGTTAACCTGTGGTGTGAGAGAGATAGTGTTAACCTGTGGTGTGAGAGAGATAGTGTTAACCTGTGGTGTGAGAGAGATAGTGTTAACCTGTGGTGTGAGAGAGATAGTGTTAACCTGTGGTGTGAGAGAGATAGTGTTAACCTGTGGTGTGAGAAAGAACTAGTGTCAGCCCTAATTGTCAATACAGCCCTTTTAAGGCCAGACAGAGCTCAGGGTGTCTGCTAAGAAAACTCAAGTTAAAATGAATGGACGGAAAAACAAGTTCTGATATTTTGTAGTGAGAACTCGTGCCTTTGTGTTAAGACAACTCACATCAAATTGAACAAACAGAAAAACAAATGGTAATAAAAATACTATCATAAAAGTAAAACAAATGATCAGACAGGAAAAGACAGGAACAGACAGCAACAGACAGACAGAGACAGGAACAGACAACAAAAGACAACAACAGACAACAACAGACAACAACAGGCAGGAACAGACAGGAACAGACAGCAACAGACGGGAACACACAGGAACAGACAACAACGGACAACAACAGACAGGAACAGACAGAAACAGACATGAACACACAGCAACAGACAACAACAGACATGAACATACAGCAACAGACAGGAACAGACAGGAACAGACAGCAACAGACAGCAACAGACGGGAACATACAGCAACAGACGGGAACACACGGGAACAGACGGGAACACACGGGAACAGACAGGAACAGACAGGAACAGACAGGAACAGACGGGAACACACAGGAACAGACGGGAAAAGAACAGGAACTGACACGGGAACAGACAGGAACAGACGGGAACAGACAGGAACAGACAGGAACAGACAGCAACAGACAGGAACAGACAGCAAAAGACAACAACAGACAACAACAGACAGGAACAGACAGCAACAGACAGCAACAGACAGGAACAGACAGCAACAGACAACAACAGACAGGAACAGACAGCAACAGACAGGAACAGACAGGAACAGACGGGAACAGACAGGAACACACAGCAACAGACGGGAACATACAGCAACAGACAGCAACAGACGGGAACAGACAGCAACAGACAGCAACAGACGGGAACAGACAGCAACAGACGGGAACACAGCAACAGACAGCAACAGACGGGAACAGACAGCAACAGACAGCAACAGACGGGAACACAGCAACAGACAGCAACAGACGGGAACACACAGCAACAGACAGCAACAGACGGGAACACACAGCAACAGACAGCAACAGACGGGAACATACAGCAACAGACAGCAACAGACGGGAACAGACAGCAACAGACAGCAACAGACGGGAACACAGCAACAGACAGCAACAGACGGGAACACACAGCAACAGACAGCAACAGACGGGAACATACAGCAACAGACAGCAACAGACAGGAACAGACGGGAACAGACAGGAACAGACGGGAACAGACAGGAGCACACGGGAACAGACAGGAACAGACCGCAACAGACAGCAACAGACAGCAACAGACAGCAACAGACAGGAACAGACAGCAACAGACAGCAACAGACGGGAACAGACAGCAACAGACAGCAACAGACAGCAACAGACAGCAACAGACAGCAACAGACAGCAACAGACGCAACAGACAGCAACAGACAGCAACAGACAGCAACAGACAGGAACAGGCAGCAACAGACAGGAACAGACAGCAACAGACAGGAACAGACGGGAACAGACAGCAACAGACAGGAACAGACAGGAACAGACAGCAACAGACAGCAACAGACGGGAACAGACAGGAACAGACAGGAACAGACGGGAACAGACGGGAACAGACGGGAATAGACAGCAAAAGACAGGAACAGACGGGAACAGACGGGAATAGACGGGAACAGACAGGAATAGACAGCACAGGAACAGACAGCAACAGACAGCAACAGACACAGGAACAGGAACAGACAGCAACAGACAGCAACAGACAGCAAAAGACAGTGGGCGGGTGTTACACAGCAACAGACAGCAACAGACAGGGAAGACAGATGGCGAACACGGTACAGCAACAGACAGGAAGTCAGCCCCGGGAACAGACAGGAACAGATCAGGGAACAGACGGGCTAACAACAGCAACAGAGAAGAGGCAGGAACAACAGCAACAGACAGAACAGACGGGAACATACAACAACAGACAGCAACAGACGGGAACAGAAGAACAGAGGAACAGACAGCAACAGACAGAACAGACAGAGCAAAGACAGCAACAGACAGCAACAACAGACGGAACAGAGAGCAGACAGAGAGCAACAGACAGGGAACAGACAGGAATAGACAGCAAAAGACAGGAACAGACGGGAAGAGAGAAGGAGAGGGAGAAAGAGAGGGGATGGAGAGAGATAGAGGGGAACGACAGAGATATAGAGAGAGAGGGGATGGAGAGAGTGATAGAGAGAGAGAGCAGAATAATAAGAGTATGGTAGCAGCACAGTGTGTGTGTGTGTGTGTGTGTGTGTGTGTGTGTGTGTGTGTGTGTGTGTGTGTGTGTGTGTGTGTGTGTGTGTGTGTGTGTGTGTGTGTGTGTGTGTGTGTGTGTGTGTGTGTTCTAAGGTGTGGAACAGACAGGAACAGATGGGAACAGACAGGAACACACAGCAACAGACAGGAACAGACGGGAACAGACGGGAATAGACGGGAACAGACGGGAATAGACAGCAAAAGACAGTGGGCGGGTGTTAGGTCAGGTCATGTTTCGGAGGACACATGACTCGACCTTTGCCTCTCCCAAGACCGTTGGGGAGTTGCAGGGATGAGACAAGATGGCCGGCCTCCCAAACGGTACCCTAGTCCCTACTTAGAGCGCTTATTTTAACCAGGGCATTTAGTCAGCCCCGGGTAATCATTAGAGCCTGTCGAACACATCAGCTGCAGGTGAACCGCCTCGGGCTACTGTACAACAGCACGTATAATGAGAAGACAGGAACAAAGAGAGAAATGGACCAACAAGGCAGAGAGAGAGAGATAGAAGAACAAGGAAGAGAGAGAGAGAGAGAGAGAGAGAGAGAGAGAGAATAGAATAACAAGGAAGAGAGAGAGAGAGAGAGGAGAGAGAGAGAGAGAGAGATAGAATAACAAGGAAGAGAGAGAGATAGTCTAGCAAGAGAGAGAGGAGAGGGAGAAAGAGAGGGATGGAGAGAGATAGAGGGTCCTGTCAAGTGAGAGATATAGAGAGAGGGTGGAGAGTGATAGAGGGCTTCCCCTCCAGTCTAGATCAGAGGTGTCCTGATCAGAGTGAGAGGGCAGAATAATAAGAGTATGGTAGCAGCACAGTGTGTGTGTGTGTGTGTGTGTGTGTGTGTGTGTGTGTGTGTGTGTGTGCTGTCCTGTCTGCTGTGTGGTGTCCTGTCAGTGTGTGAGTGCTTCCCTGTCTGCTTATCAGTGGTGTCCTGTGAGTGTGCTTATCAGTGTGTGTGTGTTCTAAGGTGTGGATAATCAGACCAGGTTCAGCAGGCTGATGGCTTGTAGATAGAAACTGTCTCTGATCTTGTTGGTATCAGACCTCATGCTCCGATACCGTCTGCTCGATGGATAAGGGTGTGAACAGCTCGTGGCTGTGGAGTGCAGGGTCCTTGATGATGCTGCGTACCTTCCTCAGGCACCGTGTCCAGTAGATGGGTCGGAAGCACAACAGAGGAAACAGCAAACGGGAGCGAGAAGAAAAGGAATCAGCTACTTCTATATAGAGTGCTGCTTCTAGTCAGAGTGAGAGGGCTTCCCCTCCAGTCTAGCTTATCAGTGGTGTCCTGTCAGACAGAGGAAACAGTCAGCTTATCAGTGGTGTCCTGTCAGAAGAAAGGGAATCAGTCTAGCTTATCAGTGGTGTCCTGTCATAGAGTGCTGCTTCTAGTCAGAGTGAGAGGGCTTCCCCTCCAGTCTAGCTTATCAGTGGTGTCCTGTCAGAGTGAGAGGACATCCCCTCCAGTCTAGCTTATCAGTGGTGTCATGTCAGAGTGAGAGGGCTTCCCCTCCAGTCTAGCTTGTCAGTGGTGTCCTGTCAGAGTGAGAGGGCTTCCCCTCCAGTCTAGCTTATCAGTGGTGTCCTGTCAGAGTGAGAGGGCTTCCCCTCCAGTCTAGCTTATCAGTGGTGTCCTGTCAGAGTGAGAGGGCTTCCCCTCCAGTCTAGCTTATCAGTGGTGTCCTGTCAGAGTGAGAGGGCTTCCCCTCCAGTCTAGCTTATCAGTGGTGTCCTGTCAGAGTGAGAGGGCTTCCCCTCCAGTCTAGCTTATCAGTGGTGTCCTGTCAGAGTGAGAGGACATCCCCTCCAGTCTAGCTTATCAGTGGTGTCCTGTCAGAGTGAGAGGGCTTCCTCTCCAGTCTAGCTTATCAGTGGTGTCCTGTCAGAGTGAGAGGGCTTCCCCTCCAGTCTAGCTTATCAGTGGTGTCCTGTCAGAGTGAGAGGGCTTCCCCTCCAGTCTAGCTTATCAGTGGTGTCCTTTCAGAGTGAGAGGACATCACCTCCAGTCTAGCTTATCAGTGGTGTCCTGTCAGAGTGAGAGGGCTTCCCCTCCAGTCTAGCTTATCAGTGGTGTCCTGTCAGAGTGAGAGGGCTTCCCCTCCAGTCTAGCTTATCAGTGGTGTCCTGTCAGAGTGAGAGGGCTTCCCCTCCAGTCTAGCTTATCAGTGGTGTCCTGTCAGAGTGAGAGGGCTTCCCCTCCAGTCTAGCTTATCAGTGGTGTCCTGTCAGAGTGAGAGGGCTTCCCTCCAGTCTAGCTTATCAGTGGTGTCCTGTCAGAGTGAGAGGGCTTCCCCTCCAGTCTAGCTTATCAGTGGTGTCCTGTCATCAGAGTGAGAGGGCTTCCCCCAGTCTAGCTTATCAGTGGTGTCCTGTCAGAGTGAGAGGGCTTCCCTAGCTTATCTAGCTTATCAGTGGTGTCCTGTCAGAGTGAGAGGGCTTCCCCTCCAGTCTAGCTTATCAGTGGTGTCCTGTCAGAGTGAGAGGCTTACAGTGGTGTCCTGTCAGAGTCTAGCTTATCAGTGGTGTCCTGTCAGAGTGAGAGGGCTTCCCCTCCAGTCTATCTTATCAGTGGTGTCCTGTCAGAGTGAGAGGGCTTCCCCTCCAGTCTAGCTTATCAGTGGTGTCCTGTCAGAGTGAGAGGGCTTCCCCTCCAGTCTAGCTTATCAGTGGTGTCCTGTCAGAGTGAGAGGGCTTCCCCTCCAGTCTAGCTTATCAGTGGTGTCCTGTCAGAGTGAGAGGGCTTCCCCTCCAGTCTAGCTTATCAGTGGTGTCCTGTCAGAGTGAGAGGGCTTCCCTCCAGTCTAGCTTATCAGTGGTGTCCTGTCAGAGTGAGAGGGCTTCCCCTCCAGTCTAGCTTATCAGTGGTGTCTTGTCAGAGTGAGAGGGCTTCCCCCTAGCTTATCAGTGGTGTCTAGCTTATCAGTGGTGTCCTGTCAGAGTGAGAGGGCTTCCCCTCCAGTCTAGCTTATCAGTGGTGTCTTGTCAGAGTGAGAGGGCTTCCCCTCCAGTCTAGCTTATCAGTGGTGTCTTGTCAGAGTGAGAGGGCTTCCCCTCCAGTCTAGCTTATCAGTGGTGTCTTGTCAGAGTGAGAGGGCTTCCCCTCCAGTCTAGCTTATCAGTGGTGTCTTGTCAGAGTGAGAGGGCATCCCCTCCAGTCTATCTAATCAGTAGAAGAAGAAGAAGAGGGGGGGGGGTAGAGGGAGGTAGAGGGAGGAAGAGGAAGGTAGAGCAAGGAAGAGGGGATAGAAGGAGGTAGAGGGAGGTAAAGGGAAGAAGAAGAAGAAGAAGAAGAAGAATCAAGAAGAAGAAGAAGAAGAGGGTGGTAGAGGGAGGATGATGGGCAAAGAGGAAGGAAGAAGAAGAAGGAGGTAGAGGGAGGTAGATGAAGGTAGAGGGAGATGGAGGGAGGTAAAGGAAGGTAGAGTGAGGTAGAGAGAGGCAGAGGGAGACAGTGGAAGGTAGAGAGAGGCAGAGGGAGGTAGAGAGAGGCAGAGGGAGGCAGAGAGAAGCAGTGGAAGGTAGAGAGAGGCAGAAGGAGACAGTGGAAGGTAGAGAGAGGCAGAGGGAGACAGTGGAAGGTAGAGAGAGGCAGAGGGAGACAGTGGAAGGTAGAGAGAGGCAGAGGGAGACAGTGGAAGGTAGAGAGAGGCAGAGGGAGACAGTGGAAGGTAGAGAGAGGCAGAGGGAGGCAGTGGAAGGTAGAGAGAGGCAGAGGGAGACAGTGGAAGGTAGAGAGAGGCAGAGGATGGCAGAGGGAGGCAGAGAGAGGCAGAAGGAGTCAGAGAGAGGCAGAGGGAGGTAGAGAGAGGCAGAGGATGGCAGAGGGAGGAAGAGAGAGTCAGTGAAAGGTAGAGGGAGGCAGAGGGAGGTAGAGAGAGGCAGAGGGAGGTAGAGAGAGGCAGTGGAAGGTAGAGAGAGGCAGAGGATGGCAGAGGGAGGTAGAGAGAGGCAGAGTGTGGCAGAGG